>NW_025748305.1:0-37143 GCF_021184085.1 Oncorhynchus gorbuscha | reverse complement strand
GGCATGGCGAGAATCTGTCTCCTCACCACGCGCTCTCACCACTGGTGTCCCCCAGGGCTCTGTTCTAGGCCCTCTCCTATTCTCGCTATACACCAAGTCACTTGGCTCTGTCATAACCTCACATGGTCTCTCCTATCATTGCTATGCAGACGACACACAATTAATCTTCTCCTTTCCCCCTTCTGATGACCAGGTGGCGAATCGCATCTCTGGCAGACATATCAGTGTGGATGACGGATCACCACCTCAAGCTGAACCTCGGCAAGACGGAGCTGCTCTTCCTCCCGGGAAGGACTGCCCGTTCCATGATCTCGCCATCACGGTTGACAACTCCATTGTGTCCTCCTCCCAGAGCGCTAAGAACCTTGGCGTCCTGGACAACACCCTGTCGTTCTCAACTAACATCAGGCGGTGGCCCGTTCCTGTAGGTTCATGCTCTACAACATCCGCAGAGTACGACCCTGCCTCACACAGGAAGCGGCGCAGGTCCTAATCCAGGCACTTGTCATCTCCCGTCTGGATTACTGCAACTCGCTGTTGGCTGGGCTCCTGCCTGTGCCATTAAACCCCTACAACTCATCCAGAACGCCGCAGCCCGTCTGGTGTTCAACCTTCCCAAGTTCTCTCACGTCACCCTGCTCCTCCGCTCTCTCCACTGGCTTCCAGTTGAAGCTCGCATCCGCTACAAGACCATGGTGCTTGCCTACGGAGCTGTGAGGGGAACGGCACCTCAGTACCTCCAGGCTCTGATCAGGCCCTACACCCAAACAAGGGCACTGCGTTCATCCACCTCTGGCCTGCTCGCCTCCCTACCACTGAGGAAGTACAGCTCCGCTCAGCCCAGTCAAAACTGTTCGCTGCTCTGGCCCCCAATGGTGGAACAAACTCCCTCACGACGCCAGGACAGCGGAGTCAATCACCACCTTCCGGAGACACCTGAAACCCCACCTCTTTAAGGAATACCTAGGATAGGATAAGTAATCCTTCTCACCCCCCCCTTTTAAGATTTAGATGCACTATTGTAAAGTGACTGTTCCACTGGATGTCATAAGGTGAATGCACCAATTTGTAAGTCGCTCTGGATAAGAGCGTCTGCTAAATGACTTAAATGTAATGTAAATGTAAAATGTGAATAGGACAGGAGAAGTACTCCAGATATAACAAAGTGACCCTAGCCCCCCGACACATAAACTACTGCAGCATAAATACTGGAGGCTGAGACGGGAGGGGTCAGGAGACACTGTGGCCCCATCCGAGGACACCCCCGGACAGGGTTAGGAAACAGGAAGGATATAACCCCACCCACTTTGCCAAAGCACAGCCCCCACACCACTAGAGGGATCTCTTCAACCACCAACTTACCATCCTGAGACAAGGCTGAGTATAGCCCACAAAGATCTCCGCCACGGCACAACCCAAGGGGGGGGGGGGGGTGCCAACCCAGACAGGATGACCACAATAGTGAATCAACCCACTCAGGTGACACATCCCCTCCAGGGACGGCATGAGAGAGCCCCAGTAAGCCAGTGACTCAGCCCCTGTAATAGGGTTAGAGGCAGAGAATCCCAGTGGAATGAGGGGAACCGGCCAGGCAGAGACAGCAAGGGCGGTTCGTTGCTCCAGAGCGTTTCCGTTCACCTTCCCACTCCTGGGCCAGACTACACTCAATCATATGACCCACTGAAGAGATGAGTCTTCAGTAAAGACTTAAAGGTTGAGACCGAGTTTGCGTCTCTGACATGGGTAGGCAGACCGTTCCATAAAAATGGAGCTCTATAGGAGAAAGCCCTGCCTCCAGCTGTTTGCTTAGAAATTCTATGGACAATTAGGAGGCCTGCGTCTTGTGACCGTACCGCGTACGTGTAGGTATGTACGGCAGGACCAAATCAGAGAGATAGGTAGGAGCAAGCCCATGTAATGCTTTGTAGATTAGCAGTAAAACCTTGAAATCAGCCCTTGCTTTGACAGGAAGCCATTGTAGAGAGGCTAGCACTGGAGTAATATGATCAAATGTTTTGGTTCTAGTCAGGATTCTAGCAGACGTATTTAGCACTAACTGAAGTTTATTTAGTGCTTTATCCGGGTAGCCGGAAAGTAGAGCATTGCAGTAGTCTAACCTAGAAGTGACAAAAGCATGGATTAATATTTCTGCATCATTTTTGGACAGAAAGTTTCTGATTTTTGCAATGTTACGTAGATGGAGAAAAGCTGTCCTTGAAATGGTCTTGATATGTTCTTCAAAAGAGAGATCGGGTCCAGAGTAACGCCGAGGTCCTTCACAGTTTTATTTGAGACGACTGTACAACCATTAAGATTATATAATAATAATAATAATATATGCCATTTAGCAGACGCTTTTATCCAAAGCGACTTACAGTCATGTGTGCATACATTCTACGTATGGGTGGTCCCGGGGATCGAACCCACTACCCTGGCGTTACAAGCGCCATGCTCTACCAACTGAGCTACAGAACCACCATCTGATTAATTGTCAGATTCAACAGAAGATATTCTTGTTTCTTGGGACCTAGAACAAGCATCTCTGTTTTGTCCGAGTTTAATAGTAGAAAGTTTGCAGCCATGTTTTTTTGACCCGGCAGTCAGTTTACCCACCGATGTTTTCTGACCGGCAGTCAGTGGCTACTAATAGGCCTATTCTGAAGTTCATGGCACATTGTAGCCCAGTCTAATAAATTCACCTTGTTAGGGTGACCATCCTGTTTTTCCCAGGACACTTTCAGCGACCTGTACGCACTCGTTGGCTGGCCCACGCTTCATACTCGTCGCCAAACCCACTGGCTCCAGGTCATCTACAAGTCTCTGCTAGGTAAAGCCCTGCCTTATCTCAGCTCACTGGTCACCATAGCAGCACCCGCTCGTAGCACGGACTACAGCAGGTATATGGCCGCCTTTCCTTTCAGCTCCTAAAGAAGGAAATGGCACTTTTAGCAGAACAGAAAAGCAAGGGGGTTATTTTAAGAAGTAAAGAAGGGGAATTAGAAGAGGGGGAGAAGTGCACTAAGTACTTTTTTAATAAAATAGTTAGTAAGGGTAGGTAAATGACTGGTTTAAAAAATAAAGATGTGGGTTTAAAAACAGATAGAGGGAATAAAATAAGTAGTCAAGGATTTTTATGGGGAACTGTTTGGGGTAAAAGATGTATGTGAAGAGACCATGGGGGACGTTTCAACCTACATCGACAAGACCCTACCCAACACAGACCACCTGATAAAAGACCTGACGAGGACAGAAATTGACCAAGGACTGAAACATTTTAAGAGGGGTAAATCACCGGGGGAGGACGGCCTCCCTTTGGAGTTTTATTTGTCCTTTTGGGATGTTTTAGCCGACGAACTTCTGACTTTTTTTACTGACTTTGAACATCTGGACAGACTACCTGACAGTTTTAGAGTGGGGATCGTGACTCTTTTATATAAGAAAAATGACAGGACGGACCTGAAGAACTGGAGCGATAACCCTTTTAAACTTTGATTGTACACTTTTTACCAAGGTTTTAACACTCAGAATGTCTTCTGTTTTAGAGGAGGTGATCCACCCGGATCAAACCTGTGCCGTTCCCGGAAGGAAGATCACGGGCAGCCTGATACTGATCCGAGATGCCATCTGTTATGCGAGAGACAGAAACATGCGGCTTGTAGTCCTAAATTTAGATTTTGAAAAAGCCTTTGATCGGGTCTCGCACCAGTACCTCTTTAAGGTACTACAAAAAATGGGTTTCCCGGACAGGTTCTTCGTTTGGGTGGGAATGCTGTACGGGGACATCACCAGCAAAATCCTTGTAAATGGGCATCTGTCAAAAGCAGTGAGAGTACACTGCGGCGTCCGTCAGGGCTGTCCGTGGCCTGTATTGAACCACTGGCACAGGTCTTGAGAAGGGACCAACGGATCAGTGGGGTGGGTATCCCGGGAGTGGGGGGGGTGACCGCCAAGTGCGTCTTTTACATGGATGACGTCAACATTTTATGTACCGACCTTTTATCCGTCGACAGGACTCTGGACAGGACTGACTGGTACGGACGAGCCTCTGGGGCGAGACTGAACAGAGACAAGACAGAGGCCCAATTTTTCGGACCGTGGGCAGACCCAGACTTGACCAGACTACCTCTGACAGTTAAACTGACGGACATAAGGGTACTGGGGGTAAAGTTTGACCGGGAGGGAGGAGGGAGCGGTAACTGGAGTGGTATCCTGGGGACAGTAAGACAGAGACTGGGTTTTTGGGGACTACGACAGCTGACTTTTGAGGGCAAGGTTTTAATCATTAATGCTGTGCGTTTATTAATCAGTTCTGTTTTTATTCCCCCTCAAAGGAGTATTTTAGACCTGGAGCGGATGCTTTTTTACTTCCTGTGGGGAGGCAAGTGGGAGAGGCTGAGGAGGGAGGTGGTCAAGAGGCCCAGTGTAATGATCTTCGTCTGTTGTTTGTAGAAAGTCAGACCGAAATGCAGCGTGTAGGTTACTCATGACTTTTAATGAAGAAAATACGGTACATGAAATAACTGAAAACACGAAAACAACAAACGAGTGAAACTAATTACAGCCTATCTGGTGACTAACACAAGACAGGTACAATCACCCACGAAATACAACGCGCACAACATATAAACCCATGTCACACCCTGGCCTACCCAAACATATAACAAAAACACAAGATACAATGACCAAGGCGTGACACCCAGGTCCAAGGGGGGGAAGGCTTGCCTGACCTCTACTTGTTCCTGGGCAGCCGCTACACAGCGTTACATCTGACTCTTGCCACCTCCCCGGTCAACAACAAGACTCAGGCCCTCGCACGGTTCTGGCTGGGATCCTACCTCAGGACTCTGATGCTGATCCCAGTTGACCTGCGAGCCCCAGTCTCTTTCCTGCTACCCCGCACTATAGGCCCGCGCACGGTTCCAATGAACATTGACACTGGTTCATCTTGAATAATGTTTTTACGTTAACAATTAAATAAAGTTTAAACAATTAATACAAATTAAATTAATCAACATATAATTTCAAAATGTACAAATTAGATAACTTGTTTATAATTGTTAGACATCTTAGTAAGTAGGCTGTTATTACATAAGCATCATTTTGGGATAACAAATATATCCATACCAGAGGTGGAACCTTGATCCCTGATCTACTGTAAATGTAAATCTACTGGGTGTGCAGACTTTTATTCCAGCAATAATACACATTATTATCAACACATTAGGTTGGATAAATTGAGCAGACTTCTATTCCAGCAATAATACACATTATAATCAACCCATTATGTTGGATAAATTGAGCAGACTTCTACTTGTACACTACTAGTCCCCTACTGTGGTCCCCTACTCTGCTAGTCCCCTACTGGGGTCCTCTACTCTGCTAGTCCCCTACTGGGGTCCCCTACTCTGCTAGTCCCCTACTCTGCTAGTTCCCTACTCTGCTAGTTCCCTACTCTGCTAGTTCCCTACTCTGCTAGTTCCCTACTCTGCTAGTTCCCTACTCTGCTAGTTCCCTACTCTGCTAGTTCCCTACTGGTAACTGAACGACTGTCGCGTCTCTCTGGTAACTAACCTGTCGCATCTCTCTGGTAACTAACCTTCTGTCGCGGCTCTCTGGTAACTAACCTTCTGTTGTCCTTCTGGTAACTAACCTTCTGTTGTCCTTCTGGTAACTAACCTTCGTCGCGTCTCTCCGGTAACTAACCTTCTGTCGCGGCTCTCCGGTAACTGACCTTCTGTCGCGGCTCTCCGCTAACTGACCTTCTGTCGCGTCTCTCCGGCAACTGACCTTCTGTCGCGTCTCTCCGGCAACTGACCTTCTGTCGCGTCTCTCCGGCAACTGACCTTCTGTCGCGTCTCTCCGGCAACTGACCTTCTGTCGCGTCTCTCCGGCAACTGACCTTCTGTCGCGTCTCTCCGGCAACTGACCGACTGTCGCGTCTCTCCGGCAACTGACCGACTGTCGCGTCTCTCCGGCAACTGACCGACTGTCGCGTCTCTCCGGCAACTGACCGACTGTCGCGTCTCTCCGGTAACTGACCGACTGTCGCGTCTCTCCGGTAACTGACCGACTGTCGCGTCTCTCCGGTAACTGACCGACTGTCGCGCCTCTCCGGTAACTGACCGACTGTCGCGCCTCTCCGGTAACTGACCGACTGTCGCGCCTCTCCGGTAACTGACCGACTGTCGCGCCTCTCCGGTAACTGACCGACTGTCGCGCCTCTCCGGTAACTGACCGACTGTCGCGCCTCTCTGGTAACTGACCGACTGTCGCGCCTCTCTGGTAACTGACCGACTGTCGCGCCTCTCTGGTAACTGACCGACTGTCGCGCCTCTCTGGTAACTGACCGACTGTCGCGCCTCTCTGGTAACTGACCGACTGTCGCGCCTCTCTGGTAACTGACCGACTGTCGCGCCTCTCTGGTAACTGACCGACTGTCGCGCCTCTCTGGTAACTGACCGACTGTCGCGCCTCTCTGGTAACTGACCGACTGTCGCGCCTCTCTGGTAACTGACCGACTGTCGCGCCTCTCTGGTAACTGACCGACTGTCGCGCCTCTCTGGTAACTGACCGACTGTCGCGCTCTCTGGTAACTGACCGACTGTCGCGCCTCTCTGGTAACTGACCGACTGTCGCGCCTCTCTGGTAACTGACCGACTGTCGCGCCTCTCTGGTAACTGACCGACTGTCGCGCCTCTCTGGTAACTGACCGACTGTCGCGCCTCTCTGGTAACCGGACCGACTGTCGCGCCTCTCTGGTAACTGACCGACTGTCGCGCCTCTCTGGTAACTGACCGACTGTCGCGCCTCTCTGGTAACTGACCGACTGTCGCGCCTCTCTGGTAACTGACCGACTGTCGCGCCTCTCTGGTAACTGACCGACTGTCGCGCCTCTCTGGTAACTGACCGACTGTCGCGCCTCTCTGGTAACTGACCGACTGTCGCGCCTCTCTGGTAACTGACCGACTGTCGCGCCTCTCTGGTAACTGACCGACTGTCGCGCCTCTCTGGTAACTGACCGACTGTCGCGCCTCTCTGGTAACTGACCGACTGTCGCGCCTCTCTGGTAACTGACCGACTGTCGCGCCTCTCTGGTAACTGACCGACTGTCGCGCCTCTCTGGTAACTGACCGACTGTCGCGCCTCTCTGGTAACTGACCGACTGTCGCGCCTCTCTGGTAACTGACCGACTGTCGCGCCTCTCTGGTAACTGACCGACTGTCGCGCCTCTCTGGTAACTGACCGACTGTCGCGCCTCTCTGGTAACTGACCGACTGTCGCGCCTCTCTGGTAACTGACCGACTGTCGCGCCTCTCTGGTAACTGACCGACTGTCGCGCCTCTCTGGTAACTGACCGACTGTCGCGCCTCTCTGGTAACTGACCGACTGTCGCGCCTCTCTGGTAACTGACCGACTGTCGCGCCTCTCTGGTAACTGACCGACTGTCGCGTCTCTCTGGTAACTGACCTACTGTCGCGCCTCTCTGGTAACTGACCGACTGTCGCGTCTCTCTGGTAACGTCGCAGTCTGTCGCGTCTCTCTGGTAACGTCGCAGTCTGTCGCGTCTCTCTGGTAACTAACCGACTGTCGCGCCTCTCTGGTAACATCGCAGTCTGTCGCGTCTCTCTGGTAACGTCGCAGTCTGTCGCATCTCTCTGGTAACTGACCGACTGTCGCGTCTCTCTGGTAACTGACCGACTGTCGCGTCTCTCTGGTAACTGACCGACTGTCGCGTCTCTCTGGTAACTGACCGACTGTCGCGTCTCTCTGGTAACTGACCGACTGTCGCGTCTCTCTGGTAACGTCGCAGTCTGTCGCGTCTCTGGTAACTAACCGACTGTCGCGCCTCTCTGGTAACGTCGCAGTCTGTCGCGTCTCTCTGGTAACTAACCGACTGTCGCGTCTCTCTGGTAACTAACCGACTGTCGCGTCTCTCTGGTAACTAACCGACTGTCGCGTCTCTCTGGTAACGTCGCAGTCTGTCGCGTCTCTCCGGTAACTGACCGACTGTCGCGTCTCTCCGGTAACTGACCGACTGTCGCGCCTCTCCGGTAACTGACCGACTGTCGCGCCTCTCCGGTAACTGACCGACTGTCGCGCCTCTCCGGTAACTGACCGACTGTCGCGCCTCTCCGGTAACTGACCGACTGTCGCGCCTCTCCGGTAACTGACCGACTGTCGCGCCTCTCTGGTAACTGACCGACTGTCGCGCCTCTCTGGTAACTGACCGACTGTCGCGCCTCTCTGGTAACTGACCGACTGTCGCGCCTCTCTGGTAACTGACCGACTGTCGCGCCTCTCTGGTAACTGACCGACTGTCGCGCCTCTCTGGTAACTGACCGACTGTCGCGCCTCTCTGGTAACTGACCGACTGTCGCGCCTCTCTGGTAACTGACCGACTGTCGCGCCTCTCTGGTAACTGACCGACTGTCGCGCCTCTCTGGTAACTGACCGACTGTCGCGCCTCTCTGGTAACTGACCGACTGTCGCGCCTCTCTGGTAACTGACCGACTGTCGCGCCTCTCTGGTAACTGACCGACTGTCGCGCCTCTCTGGTAACTGACCGACTGTCGCGCCTCTCTGGTAACTGACCGACTGTCGCGCCTCTCTGGTAACTGACCGACTGTCGCGCCTCTCTGGTAACTGACCGACTGTCGCGCCTCTCTGGTAACTGACCGACTGTCGCGCCTCTCTGGTAACTGACCGACTGTCGCGCCTCTCTGTAACTGACCGACTGTCGCGCCTCTCTGGTAACTGACCGACTGTCGCGCCTCTCTGGTAACTGACCGACTGTCGCGCCTCTCTGGTAACTGACCGACTGTCGCGCCTCTCTGGTAACTGACCGACTGTCGCGCCTCTCTGGTAACTGACCGACTGTCGCGCCTCTCTGGTAACTGACCGACTGTCGCGCCTCTCTGGTAACTGACCGACTGTCGCGCCTCTCTGGTAACTGACCGACTGTCGCGCCTCTCTGGTAACTGACCGACTGTCGCGCCTCTCTGGTAACTGACCGACTGTCGCGCCTCTCTGGTAACTGACCGACTGTCGCGCCTCTCTGGTAACTGACCGACTGTCGCGCCTCTCTGGTAACTGACCGACTGTCGCGCCTCTCTGGTAACTGACCGACTGTCGCGCCTCTCTGGTAACTGACCGACTGTCGCGCCTCTCTGGTAACTGACCGACTGTCGCGCCTCTCTGGTAACTGACCGACTGTCGCGCCTCTCTGGTAACTGACCGACTGTCGCGCCTCTCTGGTAACTGACCGACTGTCGCGTCTCTCTGGTAACTGACCGACTGTCGCGCCTCTCTGGTAACTGACCGACTGTCGCGTCTCTCTGGTAACGTCGCAGTCTGTCGCGTCTCTCTGGTAACGTCGCAGTCTGTCGCGTCTCTCTGGTAACTAACCGACTGTCGCGCCTCTCTGGTAACATCGCAGTCTGTCGCGTCTCTCTGGTAACGTCGCAGTCTGTCGCATCTCTCTGGTAACTGACCGACTGTCGCGTCTCTCTGGTAACTGACCGACTGTCGCGTCTCTCTGGTAACTGACCGACTGTCGCGTCTCTCTGGTAACTGACCGACTGTCGCGTCTCTCTGGTAACTGACCGACTGTCGCGTCTCTCTGGTAACGTCGCAGTCTGTCGCGTCTCTGGTAACTAACCGACTGTCGCGCCTCTCTGGTAACGTCGCAGTCTGTCGCGTCTCTCTGGTAACTAACCGACTGTCGCGTCTCTCTGGTAACTAACCGACTGTCGCGTCTCTCTGGTAACTAACCGACTGTCGCGTCTCTCTGGTAACGTCGCAGTCTGTCGCGTCTCTCTGGTAACGTCGCAGTCTGTCGCGTCTCTCTGGTAACGTCGCAGTCTGTCGCGTCTCTCTGGTAACTAACCGACTGTCGCGCCTCTCTGGTAACATCGCAGTCTGTCGCGTCTCTCTGGTAACGTCGCAGTCTGTCGCGTCTCTCTGGTAACTGACCGACTGTCGCGTCTCTCTGGTAACTGACCGACTGTCGCGTCTCTCTGGTAACTGACCGACTGTCGCGTCTCTCTGGTAACTGACCGACTGTCGCGTCTCTCTGGTAACGTCGCAGTCTGTCGCGTCTCTGGTAACTAACCGACTGTCGCGCCTCTCTGGTAACGTCGCAGTCTGTCGCGTCTCTCTGGTAACTAACCGACTGTCGCGTCTCTCTGGTAACTAACCGACTGTCGCGTCTCTCTGGTAACGTCGCAGTCTGTCGCGTCTCTCTGGTAACGTCGCAGTCTGTCGCGTCTCTCTGGTAACTAACCGACTGTCGCGCCTCTCTGGTAACGTCGCAGTCTGTCGCGTCTCTCTGGTAACTAACCGACTGTCGCGTCTCTCTGGTAACTAACAGACTGTCGCGTCTCTCTGGTAACGTCGCAGTCTGTCGCGTCTCTCTGGTAACTAACCGACTGTCGCGTCTCTCTGGTAACGTCGCAGTCTGTCGCGTCTCTCTGGTAACTGACCGACTGTCGCGTCTCTCTGGCAACTGACCTTCTGTCGCGTCTCTCTGGTAACTAACCGACTGTCGCGTCTCTCTGGTAACTAACCGTCTGTCGCGCTTCTCTGGTAACTAACCGTCTGTCGCGCTTCTCTGGTAACTAACCGTCTGTCGCGTCTCTCTGGTAACTAACCGACTGTCGCGTCTCTCTGGTAACTAACCGACTGTCGCGTCTCTCTGGTAACTAACCGACTGTCGCGTCTCTCTGGTAACTAACCGACTGTCGCGTCTCTCTGGTAACTAACCGACTGTCGCGTCTCTCTGGTAACTGACCGACTGTCGCGTCTCTCTGGTAACTGACCGTCTGTCGCGTCTCTCTGGTAACTGACCGACTGTCGCGTCTCTCTGGTAACTGACCGACTGTCGCGTCTCTCTGGTAACTGACCGACTGTCGCGCCTCTCTGGTAACTAACCGACTGTCGCGCCTCTCTGGTAACTAACCGACTGTCGCGTCTCTCTGGTAACTAACCGACTGTCGCGTCTCTCTGGTAACTGACCGACTGTCGCGTCTCTCTGGTAACTGACCGACTGTCGCGTCTCTCTGGTAACTGACCGACTGTCGCGTCTCTCTGGTAACTGACCGACTGTCGCGTCTCTCTGGTAACTGACCGACTGTCGCGTCTCTCTGGTAACGTCGCAGTCTGTCGCGTCTCTCTGGTAACGTCGCAGTCTGTCGCGTCTCTCTGGTAACTAACCGACTGTCGCGCCTCTCTGGTAACATCGCAGTCTGTCGCGTCTCTCTGGTAACGTCGCAGTCTGTCGCATCTCTCTGGTAACTGACCGACTGTCGCGTCTCTGGTAACTGACCGACTGTCGCGTCTCTCTGGTAACTGACCGACTGTCGCGTCTCTCTGGTAACTGACCGACTGTCGCGTCTCTCTGGTAACGTCGCAGTCTGTCGCGTCTCTGGTAACTAACCGACTGTCGCGCCTCTCTGGTAACGTCGCAGTCTGTCGCGTCTCTCTGGTAACTAACCGACTGTCGCGTCTCTCTGGTAACTAACCGACTGTCGCGTCTCTCTGGTAACGCCGCAGTCTGTCGCGTCTCTGGTAACGTCGCAGTCTGTCGCGTCTCTCTGGTAACTAACCGACTGTCGCGCCTCTCTGGTAACGTCGCAGTCTGTCGCGTCTCTCTGGTAACTAACCGACTGTCGCGTCTCTCTGGTAACTAACAGACTGTCGCGTCTCTCTGGTAACTGACCGACTGTCGCGTCTCTCTGGTAACGTCGCAGTCTGTCGCGTCTCTCTGGTAACGTCGCAGTCTGTCGCGTCTCTCTGGTAACTAACCGACTGTCGCGCCTCTCTGGTAACATCGCAGTCTGTCGCGTCTCTCTGGTAACGTCGCAGTCTGTCGCGTCTCTCTGGTAACGTCGCAGTCTGTCGCGTCTCTCTGGTAACTGACCGACTGTCGCGTCTCTCTGGTAACTGACCGACTGTCGCGTCTCTCTGGTAACTGACCGACTGTCGCGTCTCTCTGGTAACTGACCGACTGTCGCGTCTCTGGTAACGTCGCAGTCTGTCGCGTCTCTGGTAACTAACCGACTGTCGCGCCTCTCTGGTAACGTCGCAGTCTGTCGCGTCTCTCTGGTAACTAACCGACTGTCGCGTCTCTCTGGTAACTAACCGACTGTCGCGTCTCTCTGGTAACGTCGCAGTCTGTCGCGTCTCTCTGGTAACGTCGCAGTCTGTCGCGTCTCTCTGGTAACTAACCGACTGTCGCGCCTCTCTGGTAACGCCGCAGTCTGTCGCGTCTCTCTGGTAACTAACCGACTGTCGCGTCTCTCTGGTAACTAACAGACTGTCGCGTCTCTCTGGTAACGTCGCAGTCTGTCGCGTCTCTCTGGTAACTAACCGACTGTCGCGTCTCTCTGGTAACGTCGCAGTCTGTCGCGTCTCTCTGGTAACGTCGCAGTCTGTCGCGTCTCTCTGGTAACGTCGCAGTCTGTCGCGTCTCTCTGGTAACTGACCGACTGTCGCGTCTCTCTGGCAACTGACCTTCTGTCGCGTCTCTCTGGTAACTAACCGACTGTCGCGTCTCTCTGGTAACTAACCGTCTGTCGCGCTTCTCTGGTAACGTCGCAGTCTGTCGCGCTTCTCTGGTAACTAACCGTCTGTCGCGTCTCTCTGGTAACTAACCGACTGTCGCGTCTCTCTGGTAACTAACCGACTGTCGCGTCTCTCTGGTAACTAACCGACTGTCGCGTCTCTCTGGTAACTAACCGACTGTCGCGTCTCTCTGGTAACTAACCGACTGTCGCGTCTCTCTGGTAACTGACCGACTGTCGCGTCTCTCTGGTAACTGACCGACTGTCGCGTCTCTCTGGTAACTGACCGACTGTCGCGTCTCTCTGGTAACTAACCGACTGTCGCGCCTCTCTGGTAACTAACCGACTGTCGCGTCTCTCTGGTAACTGACCGACTGTCGCGTCTCTCTGGTAACTGACCGACTGTCGCGTCTCTCTGGTAACTGACCGACTGTCGCGTCTCTCTGGTAACTGACCGACTGTCGCGTCTCTCTGGTAACTGACCGACTGTCGCGTCTCTCTGGTAACGTCGCAGTCTGTCGCGTCTCTCTGGTAACGTCGCAGTCTGTCGCGTCTCTCTGGTAACTAACCGACTGTCGCGCCTCTCTGGTAACATCGCAGTCTGTCGCGTCTCTCTGGTAACGTCGCAGTCTGTCGCATCTCTCTGGTAACTGACCGACTGTCGCGTCTCTCTGGTAACTGACCGACTGTCGCGTCTCTCTGGTAACTGACCGACTGTCGCGTCTCTCTGGTAACTGACCGACTGTCGCGTCTCTCTGGTAACTGACCGACTGTCGCGTCTCTCTGGTAACGCCGCAGTCTGTCGCGTCTCTGGTAACTAACCGACTGTCGCGCCTCTCTGGTAACGCCGCAGTCTGTCGCGTCTCTCTGGTAACTAACCGACTGTCGCGTCTCTCTGGTAACTAACCGACTGTCGCGTCTCTCTGGTAACTAACCGACTGTCGCGTCTCTCTGGTAACGTCGCAGTCTGTCGCGTCTCTCTGGTAACGTCGCAGTCTGTCGCGTCTCTCTGGTAACTAACCGACTGTCGCGCCTCTCTGGTAACGTCGCAGTCTGTCGCGTCTCTCTGGTAACTAACCGACTGTCGCGTCTCTCTGGTAACTAACAGACTGTCGCGTCTCTCTGGTAACTGACCGACTGTCGCGTCTCTCTGGTAACGTCGCAGTCTGTCGCGTCTCTCTGGTAACGTCGCAGTCTGTCGCGTCTCTCTGGTAACTAACCGACTGTCGCGCCTCTCTGGTAACATCGCAGTCTGTCGCGTCTCTCTGGTAACGCGCAGTCTGTCGCGTCTCTCTGGTAACGCGCAGTCTGTCGCGTCTCTCTGGTAACTGACCGACTGTCGCGTCTCTCTGGTAACTGACCGACTGTCGCGTCTCTCTGGTAACTGACCGACTGTCGCGTCTCTCTGGTAACTGACCGACTGTCGCGTCTCTCTGGTAACTGACCGACTGTCGCGTCTCTGGTAACGTCGCAGTCTGTCGCGTCTCTGGTAACTAACCGACTGTCGCGCCTCTCTGGTAACGTCGCAGTCTGTCGCGTCTCTCTGGTAACTAACCGACTGTCGCGTCTCTCTGGTAACTAACCGACTGTCGCGTCTCTCTGGTAACGTCGCAGTCTGTCGCGTCTCTCTGGTAACGTCGCAGTCTGTCGCGTCTCTCTGGTAACTAACCGACTGTCGCGCCTCTCTGGTAACGTCGCAGTCTGTCGCGTCTCTCTGGTAACTAACCGACTGTCGCGCCTCTCTGGTAACTGACCGACTGTCGCGTCTCTCTGGTAACGTCGCAGTCTGTCGCGTCTCTCTGGTAACGTCGCAGTCTGTCGCGTCTCTCTGGTAACTAACCGACTGTCGCGCCTCTCTGGTAACGTCGCAGTCTGTCGCGTCTCTCTGGTAACTGACCGACTGTCGCGTCTCTCTGGCAACTGACCTTCTGTCGCGTCTCTCTGGTAACTAACCGACTGTCGCGTCTCTCTGGTAACTAACCGTCTGTCGCGCTTCTCTGGTAACGTCGCAGTCTGTCGCGCTTCTCTGGTAACGTCGCAGTCTGTCGCGCTTCTCTGGTAACTAACCGTCTGTCGCGTCTCTCTGGTAACTAACCGACTGTCGCGTCTCTCTGGTAACTAACCGACTGTCGCGTCTCTCTGGTAACTAACCGACTGTCGCGTCTCTCTGGTAACTAACCGACTGTCGCGTCTCTCTGGTAACTGACCGACTGTCGCGTCTCTCTGGTAACTGACCGACTGTCGCGTCTCTCTGGTAACTGACCGACTGTCGCGTCTCTCTGGTAACTGACCGACTGTCGCGTCTCTCTGGTAACTGACCGACTGTCGCGTCTCTCTGGTAACTGACCGTCTGTCGCGTCTCTCTGGTAACTGACCGACTGTCGCGTCTCTCTGGTAACTGACCGACTGTCGCGTCTCTCTGGTAACTGACCGACTGTCGCGTCTCTCTGGTAACTGACCGACTGTCGCGTCTCTCTGGTAACTGACCGACTGTCGCGTCTCTCTGGTAACTGACCGACTGTCGCGTCTCTCTGGTAACTGACCGACTGTCGCGTCTCTCTGGTAACTGACCGACTGTCGCGTCTCTCTGGTAACTGACCGACTGTCGCGTCTCTCTGGTAACTGACCGACTGTCGCGTCTCTCTGGTAACTGACCGACTGTCGCGTCTCTCTGGTAACTGACCGACTGTCGCGTCTCTCTGGTAACTGACCGACTGTCGCGTCTCTCTGGTAACTGACCGACTGTCGCGTCTCTCTGGTAACTGACCGACTGTCGCGTCTCTCTGGTAACTGACCGACTGTCGCGTCTCTCTGGTAACTGACCGACTGTCGCGTCTCTCTGGTAACTGACCGACTGTCGCGTCTCTCGTAACTGACCGACTGTCGCGTCTCTCTGGTAACTGACCGACTGTCGCGTCTCTCTGGTAACTGACCGACTGTCGCGTCTCTCTGGTAACTGACCGACTGTCGCGTCTCTCTGGTAACTGACCGACTGTCGCGTCTCTCTGGTAACTGACCGACTGTCGCGTCTCTCTGGTAACTGACCGACTGTCGCGTCTCTCTGGTAACTGACCGACTGTCGCGTCTCTCTGGTAACTGACCGACTGTCGCGTCTCTGGTAACTGACCGACTGTCGCGTCTCTCTGGTAACTGACCGACTGTCGCGTCTCTCTGGTAACTGACCGACTGTCGCGTCTCTCTGGTAACTGACCGACTGTCGCGTCTCTCTGGTAACTGACCGACTGTCGCGTCTCTCTGGTAACTGACCGACTGTCGCGTCTCTCTGGTAACAGACCGTCTGTCGCGTCTCTCTGGTAACTGACCGTCTGTCGCGTCTCTCTGGTAACTGACCGTCTGTCGCGTCTCTCTAGTAACGTCGCAGTCTGTCGCGCCTCTCTGGTAACTAACCGACTGTCGCGTCTCTCTGGTAACTAACCGACTGTCGCGTCTCTCTGGTAACTAACCGACTGTCGCGTCTCTCTGGTAACTAACCGACTGTCGCGCCTCTCTGGTAACTAACCGACTGTCGCGCCTCTCTGGTAACTAACCGACTGTCGCGCCTCTCTGGTAACTAACCGACTGTCGCGTCTCTCTGGTAACTGACCGACTGTCGCGTCTCTCTGGTAACTGACCGACTGTCGCGTCTCTCTGGTAACTGACCGACTGTCGCGTCTCTCTGGTAACTGACCGACTGTCGCGTCTCT
Organism: Oncorhynchus gorbuscha; assembly: GCF_021184085.1. Lineage (NCBI taxonomy): Eukaryota > Metazoa > Chordata > Actinopteri > Salmoniformes > Salmonidae > Oncorhynchus > Oncorhynchus gorbuscha. Next base: position 20,879 of record NW_025748305.1, on the reverse strand, counting down.
CTGGTAACTGACCGACTGTCGCGTCTCTCTGGTAACTGACCGACTGTCGCGTCTCTCTGGTAACTGACCGACTGTCGCGTCTCTCTGGTAACTAACCGACTGTCGCGTCTCTCTGGTAACGTCGCAGTCTGTCGCGCCTCTCTGATAACTAACCGACTGTCGCGTCTCTCTGGTAACTGACCGTCTGTCGCGCCTCTCTGGTAACTAACCGACTGTCGCGTCTCTCTGGTAACTAACCGACTGTCGCGTCTCTCTGGTAACTAACCGACTGTCGCGTCTCTCTGGTAACTAACCGACTGTCGCGTCTCTCTGGTAACTAACCTTCTGTCGCGTCTCTCTGGTAACGTCGCAGTCTGTCGCGTCTCTCTGGTAACTAACCGACTGTCGCGCCTATCTGGTAACGTCGCAGTCTGTCGCGTCTCTTTGGTAACTAACCGACTGTCGCGTCTCTCTGGTAACGTCGCAGTCTGTCGCGTCTCTCTGGTAACGTCGCAGTCTGTCGCGTCTCTCTGGTAACGCCGCAGTCTGTCGCGTCTCTCTGGTAACTAACCGACTGTCGCGTCTTCTCTGGTAACGCCGCAGTCTGTCGCGCTCTCTGGTAACGCCGCAGTCTGTCGCGCCTCTCTGATAACTAACCGACTGTCGCGTCTCTCTGGTAACGCCGCAGTCTGTCGCGTCTCTCTGGTAACGCCGCAGTCTGTCGCGCTCTCTGATAACTAACCGACTGTCGCGTCTCTCTGGTAACTGACCGTCTGTCGCGCCTCTGGTAACTAACCGACTGTCGCGTCTCTCTGGTAACTAACCGACTGTCGCGTCTCTCTGGTAACTAACCGACTGTCGCGTCTCTCTGGTAACTAACCGACTGTCGCGTCTCTCTGGTAACTAACCGACTGTCGCGTCTCTCTGGTAACTAACCTTCTGTCGCGTCTCTCTGGTAACGCCGCAGTCTGTCGCGTCTCTCTGGTAACTAACCGACTGTCGCGTCTCTCTGGTAACGCCGCAGTCTGTCGCGTCTCTCTGGTAACGCCGCAGTCTGTCGCGTCTCTCTGGTAACGCCGCAGTCTGTCGCGCCTCTCTGATAACTAACCGACTGTCGCGTCTCTCTGGTAACGTCGCAGTCTGTCGCGTCTCTCTGGTAACGTCGCAGTCTGTCGCGCCTCTCTGATAACTAACCGACTGTCGCGTCTCTCTGGTAACTAACCGACTGTCGCGTCTCTCTGGTAACTAACCGACTGTCGCGTCTCTCTGGTAACTAACCTTCTGTCGCGTCTCTCTGGTAACGTCGCAGTCTGTCGCGTCTCTCTGGTAACGTCGCAGTCTGTCGCGCCTCTCTGATAACTAACCGACTGTCGCGTCTCTCTGGTAACGTCGCAGTCTGTCGCGTCTCTCTGGTAACGTCGCAGTCTGTCGCGCCTCTCTGATAACTAACCGACTGTCGCGTCTCTCTGGTAACTAACCGACTGTCGCGTCTCTCTGGTAACTAACCGACTGTCGCGTCTCTCTGGTAACTAACCTTCTGTCGCGTCTCTCTGGTAACGTCGCAGTCTGTCGCGTCTCTCTGGTAACTAACCGACTGTCGCGCCTATCTGGTAACGTCGCAGTCTGTCGCGTCTCTTTGGTAACTAACCGACTGTCGCGTCTCTCTGGTAACGTCGCAGTCTGTCGCGTCTCTCTGGTAACGTCGCAGTCTGTCGCGTCTCTCTGGTAACGCCGCAGTCTGTCGCGTCTCTCTGGTAACGCCGCAGTCTGTCGCGCCTCTCTGATAACTAACCGACTGTCGCGTCTCTCTGGTAACGTCGCAGTCTGTCGCGTCTCTCTGGTAATGTCGCAGTCTGTCGCGCCTCTCTGATAACTAACCGACTGTCGCGTCTCTCTGGTAACGTCGCAGTCTGTCGCGTCTCTCTGGTAACTAACCGACTGTCGCGTCTCTCTGGTAACGTCGCAGTCTGTCGCGTCTCTCTGGTAACGTCGCAGTCTGTCGCGCCTCTCTGATAACTAACCGACTGTCGCGTCTCTCTGGTAACGTCGCAGTCTGTCGCGTCTCTCTGGTAACGTCGCAGTCTGTCGCGCCTCTCTGATAACTAACCGACTGTCGCGTCTCTCTGGTAACTGACCGTCTGTCGCGCCTCTCTGGTAACTAACCGACTGTCGCGTCTCTCTGGTAACTAACCGACTGTCGCGTCTCTCTGGTAACTAACCGACTGTCGCGTCTCTCTGGTAACTAACCGACTGTCGCGTCTCTCTGGTAACTAACCGACTGTCGCGTCTCTCTGGTAACTAACCTTCTGTCGCGTCTCTCTGGTAACGTCGCAGTCTGTCGCGTCTCTCTGGTAACTAACCGACTGTCGCGCCTATCTGGTAACGTCGCAGTCTGTCGCGTCTCTTTGGTAACTAACCGACTGTCGCGTCTCTCTGGTAACGTCGCAGTCTGTCGCGTCTCTCTGGTAACGTCGCAGTCTGTCGCGTCTCTCTGGTAACGTCGCAGTCTGTCGCGCCTCTCTGATAACTAACCGACTGTCGCGTCTCTCTGGTAACGTCGCAGTCTGTCGCGTCTCTCTGGTAACGTCGCAGTCTGTCGCGCCTCTCTGATAACTAACCGACTGTCGCGTCTCTCTGGTAACTAACCGACTGTCGCGTCTCTCTGGTAACTAACCGACTGTCGCGTCTCTCTGGTAACTAACCTTCTGTCGCGTCTCTCTGGTAACGTCGCAGTCTGTCGCGTCTCTCTGGTAACGTCGCAGTCTGTCGCGCCTCTCTGATAACTAACCGACTGTCGCGTCTCTCTGGTAACGTCGCAGTCTGTCGCGTCTCTCTGGTAACGTCGCAGTCTGTCGCGCCTCTCTGATAACTAACCGACTGTCGCGTCTCTCTGGTAACTAACCGACTGTCGCGTCTCTCTGGTAACTAACCGACTGTCGCGTCTCTCTGGTAACTAACCTTCTGTCGCGTCTCTCTGGTAACGTCGCAGTCTGTCGCGTCTCTCTGTTAACTAACCGACTGTCGCGCCTATCTGGTAACGTCGCAGTCTGTCGCGTCTCTTTGGTAACTAACCGACTGTCGCGTCTCTCTGGTAACGTCGCAGTCTGTCGCGTCTCTCTGGTAACGTCGCAGTCTGTCGCGTCTCTCTGGTAACGTCGCAGTCTGTCGCGTCTCTCTGGTAACGTCGCAGTCTGTCGCGCCTCTCTGATAACTAACCGACTGTCGCGTCTCTCTGGTAACGTCGCAGTCTGTCGCGTCTCTCTGGTAATGTCGCAGTCTGTCGCGCCTCTCTGATAACTAACCGACTGTCGCGTCTCTCTGGTAACTGACCGTCTGTCGCGCCTCTCTGGTAACTAACCGACTGTCGCGTCTCTCTGGTAACTAACCGACTGTCGCGTCTCTCTGGTAACTAACCGACTGTCGCGTCTCTCTGGTAACTAACCGACTGTCGCGTCTCTCTGGTAACTAACCGACTGTCGCGTCTCTCTGGTAACTAACCGACTGTCGCGTCTCTCTGGTAACTGACCGACTGTCGCGTCTCTCTGGTAACTGACCGACTGTCGCGTCTCTCTGGTAACTGACCGACTGTCGCGTCTCTCTGGTAACTGACCGACTGTCGCGTCTCTCTGGTAACTGACCGACTGTCGCGTCTCTCTGGTAACTGACCGACTGTCGCGTCTCTCTGGTAACTGACCGACTGTCGCGTCTCTCTGGTAACTGACCGACTGTCGCGTCTCTCTGGTAACTGACCGACTGTCGCGTCTCTCTGGTAACTGACCGACTGTCGCGTCTCTCTGGTAACTGACCGACTGTCGCGTCTCTCTGGTAACTGACCGACTGTCGCGTCTCTCTGGTAACTGACCGACTGTCGCGTCTCTCTGGTAACTAACCGACTGTCGCGTCTCTCTGGTAACGTCGCAGTCTGTCGCGCCTCTCTGGTAACTAACCGACTGTCGCGTCTCTCTGGTAACTGACCGTCTGTCGCGCCTCTCTGGTAACTAACCGACTGTCGCGTCTCTCTGGTAACTAACCGACTGTCGCGTCTCTCTGGTAACTAACCTTCTGTCGCGTCTCTCTGGTAACGTTGCAGTCTGTCGCGTCTCTCTGGTAACTAACCGACTGTCGCGCCTCTCTGGTAACGTCGCAGTCTGTCGCGTCTCTCTGGTAACTGACCGACTGTCGCGTCTCTCTGGTAACTAACCGACTGTCGCGCCTCTCTGGTAACGTCGCAGTCTGTCGCGTCTCTCTGGTAACTGACCGACTGTCGCGCCTCTCTGGTAACGTCGCAGTCTGTCGCGTCTCTCTGGTAACTAACCGACTGTCGCGTCTCTCTGGTAACGTCGCAGTCTGTCGCGTCTCTCTGGTAACGTCGCAGTCTGTCGCGTCTCTCTGGTAACGTCGCAGTCTGTCGTGTCTCTCTGGTAACTAACCGACTGTCGCGTCTCTCTGGTAACGTCGCAGTCTGTCGCGTCTCTCTGGTAACGTCGCAGTCTGTCGCGTCTCTCTGGTAACTAACAGACTGTCGCGTCTCTCTGGTAACTAACCGACTGTCGCGTCTCTCTGGTAACGTCGCAGTCTGTCGCGTCTCTCTGGTAACTGACCGACTGTCGCGTCTCTCTGGTAACTAACCGACTGTCGCGTCTCTCTGGTAACTAACCGACTGTCGCGTCTCTCTGGTAACTAACCGACTGTCGCGCCTCTCTGGTAACTAACCGACTGTCGCGCCTCTCTGGTAACTAACCGACTGTCGCGTCTCTCTGGTAACTGACCGACTGTCGCGTCTCTCTGGTAACTGACCGACTGTCGCGTCTCTCTGGTAACTGACCGACTGTCGCGTCTCTCTGGTAACTGACCGACTGTCGCGTCTCTCTGGTAACTGACCGACTGTCGCGTCTCTCTGGTAACTGACCGACTGTCGCGTCTCTCTGGTAACTAACCGACTGTCGCGTCTCTCTGGTAACTGACCGACTGTCGCGTCTCTCTGGTAACTGACCGACTGTCGCGTCTCTCTGGTAACTGACCGACTGTCGCGCCTCTCTGGTAACTGACCGACTGTCGCGCCTCTCTGGTAACTGACCGACTGTCGCGTCTCTCTGGTAACTGACCGACTGTCGCGTCTCTCTGGTAACTGACCGACTGTCGCGTCTCTCTGGTAACTGACCGACTGTCGCGTCTCTCTGGTAACTGACCGACTGTGGCGTCTCTCTGGTAACTGACCGACTGTGGCGTCTCTCTGGTAACTGACCGACTGTCGCGTCTCTCTGGTAACTGACCGACTGTCGCGTCTCTCTGGTAACTGACCGACTGTCGCGTCTCTCTGGTAACTGACCGACTGTCGCGTCTCTCTGGTAACTGACCGACTGTCGCGTCTCTCTGGTAACTGACCGACTGTCGCGTCTCTCTGGTAACTGACCGACTGTCGCGTCTCTCTGGTAACTAACCGACTGTCGCGTCTCTCTGGTAACGTCGCAGTCTGTCGCGCCTCTCTGGTAACTAACCGACTGTCGCGTCTCTCTGGTAACTGACCGTCTGTCGCGTCTCTCTGGTAACTGACCGACTGTCGCGTCTCTCTGGTAACTGACCGACTGTCGCGTCTCTCTGGTAACTAACCTTCTGTCGCGTCTCTCTGGTAACGTTGCAGTCTGTCGCGTCTCTCTGGTAACTAACCGACTGTCGCGCCTCTCTGGTAACGTCGCAGTCTGTCGCGTCTCTCTGGTAACTGACCGACTGTCGCGTCTCTCTGGTAACTGACCGACTGTCGCGCCTCTCTGGTAACGTCGCAGTCTGTCGCGTCTCTCTGGTAACTGACCGACTGTCGCGCCTCTCTGGTAACGTCGCAGTCTGTCGCGTCTCTCTGGTAACTAACCGACTGTCGCGTCTCTCTGGTAACGTCGCAGTCTGTCGCGTCTCTCTGGTAACTGACCGACTGTCGCGTCTCTCTGGTAACTGACCGACTGTCGCGTCTCTCTGGTAACTGACCGACTGTCGCGTCTCTCTGGTAACTGACCGACTGTCGCGTCTCTCTGGTAACTGACCGACTGTCGCGTCTCTCTGGTAACTGACCGACTGTCGCGTCTCTCTGGTAACTGACCGACTGTCGCGTCTCTCTGGTAACAGACCGTCTGTCGCGCCTCTCTGGTAACGTCGCAGTCTGTCGCGCCTCTCTGGTAACGTCGCAGTCTGTCGCGCCTCTCTGGTAACTAACCGACTGTCGCGTCTCTCTGGTAACTAACCGACTGTCGCGTCTCTCTGGTAACTAACCGACTGTCGCGTCTCTCTGGTAACTAACCGACTGTCGCGTCTCTCTGGTAACTAACCGACTGTCGAGTCTCTCTGGTAACTAACCGACTGTCGCGTCTCTCTGGTAACTAACCGACTGTCGCGTCTCTCTGGTAACTAACCGACTGTCGCGTCTCTCTGGTAACTAACCGACTGTCGCGTCTCTCTGGTAACTAACCGACTGTCGCGCCTCTCTGGTAACTGACCGACTGTCGCGCCTCTCTGGTAACTGACCGACTGTCGCGCTCTCTGGTAACTGACCGCGTCTCTGTCGCTCTCTCTGGTAACTGACCGACTGTCGCGTCTCTCTGGTAACTGACCGCGTCTCTCTGGTAACTAACGCACTGTCGCGTCTCTCTGGTAACTGACCGACTGTCGCGTCTCTCTGGTAACTGGACCGACTGTCGCGTCTCTCTGGTAACTAACCGACTGTCGCGTCTCTCTGGTAACTCGTCGCGTCTCTCTGGTAATCTGTCGCGCCTCTCTGGTAACTAACCGACTGTCGCGTCTCTCTGGTAACTGACCGTCTGTCGCGCCTCTCTGGTAACTAACCGACTGTCGCGTCTCTCTGGTAACTGACCGACTGTCGCGTCTCTCTGGTAACGACCGCACTGTCGCGTCTCTCTGGTAACGCCGTCGCAGTCTCTCTGTCGCGTCTCTCTGGTAACGCCAGTCTGTCGCGTCTCTGGTAACGTCGCAGTCTGTCGCGTCTCGGTAACTAACCGACTGTCGCGTCTCTCTGGTAACGCCGCAGTCTGTCGCTCTCTGGTAACTAACCGACTGTCGCGTCTCTCTGGTAACGTCGCAGTCTGTCGCGTCTCTCTGGTAACGTCGCAGTCTGTCGCGTCTCTCTGGTAACGTCGCAGTCTGTCGCGTCTCTCTGGTAACTAACCTTCTGTCGCGTCTCTCTGGTAACTAACCTTCTGTCGCGTCTCTCTGGTAACGTCGCAGTCTGTCGCGTCGTCTCTCTGGTAACTAACCTTCTGTCGCGTCTCTCTGGTAACTAACCGACTGTCGCGTCTCTCTGGTAACGTCGCAGTCTGTCGCATCTCTCTGGTAACTGACCGCAGTCTGTCGCGCCTCTCTGGTAACTGACCGACTGTCGCGTCTCTCTGGTAACTGACCGACTGTCGCAGTCTGTCGCTGTCGCGCCTCTCTGGTAACTGACAGTCTGTCGCGCGCTCTCTGGTAACTGACCGACTGTCGCGTCTCTCTGGTAACTGACCGACTGTCGCGCCTCTCTGGTAACTGACCGACTGTCGCGCCTCTCTGGTAACGTCGCAGTCTGTCGCGCCTCTCTGGTAACTGACCGACTGTCGCGCCTCTCTGGTAACTAACCGACTGTCGCGTCTCTCTGGTAACGTCGCAGTCTGTCGCGTCTCTCTGGCAACTGACCGACTGTCGCGTCTCTCTGGCAACTGACCGACTGTCGCGCCTCTCTGGTAACTGACCGACTGTCGCGCCTCTCTGGTAACTGACCGACTGTCGCGCCTCTCTGGTAACTGACCGACTGTCGCGCCTCTCTGGTAACTGACCGACTGTCGCGCCTCTCTGGTAACTGACCGACTGTCGCGCCTCTCTGGTAACTGACCGACTGTCGCGCCTCTCTGGTAACTGACCGACTGTCGCGCTCTCTGTCTGACCGACTGTCGCTCTCTGGTAACTGACCGACTGTCGCGCCTCTCTGGTAACTGACCGACTGTCGCGCTCTCTGGTAACTGACCGACTGTCGCGCTCTCTGGTAACGCGCAGTCTGTCGCGTCTCTCTGGTAACGTCACAGTCTGTCGCGTCTCTCTGGTAACTAACCGACTGTCGCGCCTCTCTGGTAACGTCGCAGTCTGTCGCGTCTCTCTGGTAACGTCGCAGTCTGTCGCGTCTCTCTGGTAACGTCGCAGTCTGTCGCGTCTCTCTGGTAACTGACCGACTGTCGCGTCTCTCTGGTAACTGACCGACTGTCGCGTCTCTCTGGTAACTGACCGACTGTCGCGTCTCTCTGGTAACTGACCGACTGTCGCGCCTCTCTGGTAACTGACCGTCTGTCGCGTCTCTCTGGTAACTGACCGACTGTCGCGTCTCTCTGGTAACTGACCGACTGTCGCGCCTCTCTGGTAACTGACCGACTGTCGCGCCTCTCTGGTAACTGACCGACTGTCGCGCCTCTCTGGTAACTGACCGACTGTCGCGCCTCTCTGGTAACTGACCGACTGTCGCGTCTCTCTGGTAACGCCGCAGTCTGTCGCCTCTCTGGTAACGTCGCAGTCTGTCGCGTCTCTCTGGTAACTAACCGACTGTCGCGCCTCTCTGGTAACGTCGCAGTCTGTCGCGTCTCTCTGGTAACGTCGCAGTCTGTCGCGTCTCTCTGGTAACGTCGCAGTCTGTCGCGTCTCTCTGGTAACTGACCGACTGTCGCGTCTCTCTGGTAACTGACCGACTGTCGCGTCTCTCTGGTAACTGACCGACTGTCGCGTCTCTCTGGTAACTGACCGACTGTCGCGCCTCTCTGGTAACTGACCGTCTGTCGCGTCTCTCTGGTAACTGACCGACCGACTGCGCGTCTCTCTGGTAACTGACCGACTGTCGCGTCTCTCTGGTAACTGACCGTCTGTCGCGTCTCTCTGGTAACTGACCGACTGTCGCGTCTCTCTGGTAACTGACCGACTGTCGCGTCTCTGCCGTCGCGTCTCTGGTAACTGATCGACTGTCGCGTCTCTCTGGTAACTGACCGACTGTCGCGTCTCTCTGGTAACTGACCGACTGTCGCGTCTCTCTGGTAACAGACCGTCTGTCGCGTCTCTCTGGTAACTGACCGTCTGTCGCGTCTCTCTGGTAACTGACCGACTGTCGCGCCTCTCTGGTAACTAACCGACTGTCGCGTCTCTCTGGTAACTAACCGACTGTCGCGTCTCTCTGGTAACTAACCGACTGTCGCGTCTCTCTGGTAACTAACCGACTGTCGCGTCTCTCTGGTAACTAACCGACTGTCGCGTCTCTCTGGTAACTAACCGACTGTCGCGTCTCTCTGGTAACTAACCGACTGTCGCGTCTCTCTGGTAACTAACCGACTGTCGCGTCTCTCTGGTAACTAACCGACTGTCGCGTCTCTCTGGTAACTAACCGACTGTCGCGTCTCTCTGGTAACTAACCGACTGTCGCGTCTCTCTGGTAACTAACCGACTGTCGCGTCTCTCTGGTAACTAACCGACTGTCGCGTCTCTCTGGTAACTAACCGACTGTCGCGTCTCTCTGGTAACTAACCGACTGTCGTGTCTCTCTGGTAACTAACCTTCTGTCGCGTCTCTCTGGTAACGTCGCCGTCTGTCGCGCTTCGTCGCCGTTTGTTATGTGATTAAACTGATTAATCACGTAACTGTAATTACTTAAGGAAGTCAGGGCACTAAGGAAAATATCTTATCAGTCTTCAGATTAATGAATTATTAAATTGTAAATAGTTGGTTATCTGCACGAACCCAGTCTTCACTGAGTCATCCATACATCAATTGTCTTAAAATAATTTATTTACTAAGTAATTCACAGAAATGCATCACACAAACAAACAAAATATATATATTTACAAAGAAATGATACAGGGCATGTGCCGTAGTGGGCTAAGTAGTTTTCCACTTTAATTTTGAGTGGGACTCCAAATCCAGACTTTTAGATTAATTAACTTCAAAGTAATGACTCGGGACGTCGGGTTTGATACGAAAGCTTCTTTTAGTTAGAATACTTGTTTACGTTACATTTAACAACAATTGTTTTGGTACAGAGCAATGCAGGTAAGATGCTGTCGGAAAGTCAGCCACAATCACTCGCACCTGCACATAATTGGCGTGTTATCACTCATTCCTCTCGCAAGGCATTCTGGGACTTGCAGTCAAAAAGCACAATTCAACACAACCCAATACAATTACATATGCAAATAAATCCAAAGAAATATCTCTAGACACAGCTCAAAGAATAAACTTAAACATTGACTCTGTAACACATTAAAGTTACCCCCGATGAACAATTGTGTTCATCTAGATCTCTAGGCAGTATATCAACTGAATAGGTCTCCTCAACAAAGTTCCTGAAGCAGTACGTACTGAACATGATCTAACTAGGCCATCTCGGCCTGGAAAGAGTTCCTCAATCTTTCCTAGTTTCCAGGTTTGTCTGGGTGTGTTGCAGCGGTGTGCTGACTTTAGATCCAGCAATAGTCTCTTCGCCAACTGTTCCAGAAACTGGTCACAAGTCTCTGCCTGTACTTCCATCTGCGTCTCATTTCCCGCTTGTTTAACGTTGGGTGCTGAGTGTCACTTGCTCCAGAATGCATCACCTTCTCATGGTGGTACTGTATCAGCATTTCTGAGTATCTGGACTTATTGGGCAGAACCCATGTGCTGCGTGAACTTGCAATGAACTCATCTACGTAGAGTGACTCTCTCAGTATCTCTACAACTTCTGGTTCTGTTTCATATGGTTTCAGGTGCTTCCTGATTGTAGCTGCCAGCAAAAATGGACTTGTGGAAGCTCCAAATACCACTCATCCTCAGCACACGCAGCTCCTCTTCATTTTCTCCCTTGGTGGGCCAGTGAGCCATAGAAATCTCACGGCGTCTCTGTCTCTCTCTGCTAGGGATATCTGCAGGAAAGCTTTCTTTATGTCTGCCATGAATGCGATCTCATGTAGTCTGAACTTTATCAGAACGCTGAGCAGATCCGGATTCAGGTTCGGTCCTGTGAGTAGACAGTCATTGAGAGATGGACAGCCATCTTCATGGGACGAGGCATCAAACACCACTCTCAGTTTTGTTGTCACCTTATCTTCTCGGAGTACTGCATGGTGAGGTAAGTAGTATTTTACATTGTCTGCACTTGATGCGTTGTCCTTGGGCACGTCCTCTGCCATATCTTGTTGTAAGTAGTCCTCTACTACTTCATTGTATCTGGGGTACAACGTCACATCCTTCTTCAGTCTTTTCTTCAGACCTTCAAACCATTTCTTGGCGATTCTATAGTTGTCTTGGAGTTCTGGCATTTCTCGTTTCCATGGCAACTCCACATGGTATTGCCCATCTTTGAAGGTGGCTGTTTCCTCAAACCTTTGTAGAGCCTCGTTTTCCTCTGAGTTATGTGTCCTCTCGCTTAGAATACCCAGAGACTCATGCTCCCAGAATGCATGCAGTTGCTTGGAGACTAGTGTGTCTTCATCAAGTGGGATGAACATGCAGGTTGCCTCGGCGACACTTAACATGGACACGGGTCCCTACACCGACCATCCAAAGGTGCTCTCTAAAGCAACTAGCGTCTCCGTCAGTCGCTCCACTCTGCCTGATACTATCTGCCAGTAGTAGTCTGCTCCTATCAGGACAGAGAGTTCAGGATCATTGTCATCTCCTGGAAAGTCTGCGACCTGCAGTCCCCTTTTACTGAGCTCATGCTGAATCCGTTCACCAGGAACCTTCATCACAGCTGTGCACACTTGTGGGGTTTCAATTGCCTCTCTCACTATTCTCTGCTGTTTGTCCCAGACATTCTCCAAGATGACTTTTACTGTGTTGCGTTGGGACGTTGCTGGGGCAGAGGAGCCAAACGTGTGAAGTGTGCCTCTTGTCTGGTTACTGGTAGCTTCAAGCCCTTCACAAGGTTTTCATGTATGAAGCTTCTCTGACTGCCTCCATCTAGTAAGCAACGAGCTGTCTTCCTGCCTGATGGGCCTTCTACCCATGCCTTTGCCATTTGTAGCAACACAGTGTTCTGTCCATCTGGTTTCATCTTCACTGAATGGGGAATAACTGAGGAAACAACAGCGTCTACAGAAACAGTAGGGGGTTGCACCTCACTCCTCTTACTGGTACACACAGCAATGTGATGTCTGCTTCAGAAACAGTAGGGGGTTGCACCTCACTCCTCTTACTGGTACACACCGCAATGTGATGTCTGCTTCAGAAACAGTAGGGGGTTGCACCTCACTCCTCTTACTGGTACACACAGCAATGTGATGTCTGCTTCAGAAACAGTAGGGGTTGCACCTCACTCCTCTTACTGGTACACACAGCAATGTGATGTCTGCTTCAGAAACAGTAGGGGTTGCACCTCACTCCTCTTACTGGTACACACAGCAATGTGATGTCTGCTTCAGAAACAGTAGGGGTTGCACCTCACTCCTCTTACTGGTACACACAGCAATGTGATGTCTGCTTCAGAAACAGTAGGGGTTGCACCTCACGCCTCTTACTGGTACACACAGCAATGTGATGTCTGCTTCAGAAACAGTAGGGGTTGCACCTCACTCCTCTTACTGGTACACACAGCAATGTGATGTCTGCTTCAGAAACAGTAGGGGTTGCACCTCACTCCTCTTACTGGTACACACAGCAATGTGATGTCTGCTTCAGAAACAGTAGGGGGTTGCACCTCACTCCTCTCACTGGTACACACAGCAATGTGATGTCTGCTTCAGAAACAGTAGGGGGTTGCACCTCACTCCTCTCACTGGTACACACAGCAATGTGATGTCTGCTTCAGAAACAGTAGGGGGTTGCACCTCACTCTTACTGGTACACACAGCAATGTGATGTCTGCTTCAGAAACAGTAGGGGGTTGCACCTCACTCCTCTTACTGGTACACACAGCAATGTGATGTCTGCTTCAGAAACAGTAGGGGGTTGCACCTCACTCCTCTTACTGGTACACACAGCAATGTGATGTCTGCTTCAGAAACAGTAGGGGGTTGCACCTCACTCCTCTTACTGGTACACACAGCAATGTGATGTCTGCTTCAGAAACAGTAGGGGGTTGCACCTCACTCCTCTTACTGGTACACACAGCAATGTGATGTCTGCTTCAGAAACAGTAGGGGGTTGCACCTCACTCCTCTTACTGGTACACACAGCAATGTGATGTCTGCTTCAGAAACAGTAGGGGGTTGCACCTCACTCCTCTCACTGGTACACACAGCAATGTGATGTCTGCTTCAGAAACAGTAGGGGGTTGCACCTCACTCCTCTCACTGGTACACACAGCAATGTGATGTCTGCTTCAGAAACAGTAGGGGTTGCACCTCACTCTTACTGGTACACACAGCAATGTGATGTCTGCTTCAGAAACAGTAGGGGTTGCACCTCACTCCTCTTACTGGTACACACAGCAATGTGATGTCTGCTTCAGAAACAGTAGGGGGTTGCACCTCACTCCTCTTACTGGTACACACAGCAATGTGATGTCTGCTTCAGAAACAGTAGGGGTTGCACCTCACTCCTCTTACTGGTACACACAGCAATGTGATGTCTGCTTCAGAAACAGTAGGGGTTGCACCTCACTCCTCTTACTGGTACACACAGCAATGTGATGTCTGCTTCAGAAACAGTAGGGGTTGCACCTCACTCCTCTCACTGGTACACACAGCAATGTGATGTCTGCTTCAGAAACAGTAGGGGTTGCACCTCACTCCTCTTACTGGTACACACAGCAATGTGATGTCTGCTTCAGAAACAGTAGGGGTTGCACCTCACTCCTCTTACTGGTACACACAGCAATGTGATGTCTGCTTCAGAAACAGTAGGGGTTGCACCTCACTCCTCTTACTGGTACACACAGCAATGTGATGTCTGCTTCAGAAACAGTAGGGGTTGCACCTCACTCCTCTTACTGGTACACACAGCAATGTGATGTCTGCTTCAGAAACAGTAGGGGGTTGCACCTCACTCCTCTTACTGGTACACACAGCAATGTGATGTCTGCTTCAGAAACAGTAGGGGTTGCACCTCACTCCTCTTACTGGTACACACAGCAATGTGATGTCTGCTTCAGAAACAGTAGGGGTTGCACCTCACTCCTCTCACTGGTACACACAGCAATGTGATGTCTGCTTCAGAAACAGTAGGGGTTGCACCTCACTCCTCTCACTGGTACACACAGCAATGTGATGTCTGCTTCAGAAACAGTAGGGGTTGCACCTCACTCCTCTTACTGGTACACACAGCAATGTGATGTCTGCTTCAGAAACAGTAGGGGTTGCACCTCACTCCTCTTACTGGTACACACAGCAATGTGATGTCTGCTTCAGAAACAGTAGGGGTTGCACCTCACTCCTCTTACTGGTACACACAGCAATGTGATGTCTGCTTCAGAAACAGTAGGGGTTGCACCTCACTCCTCTTACTGGTACACACAGCAATGTGATGTCTGCTTCAGAAACAGTAGGGGTTGCACCTCACTCCTCTTACTGGTACACACAGCAATGTGATGTCTGCTTCAGAAACAGTAGGGGTTGCACCTCACTCCTCTTACTGGTACACACAGCAATGTGATGTCTGCTTCAGAAACAGTAGGGGTTGCACCTCACTCCTCTTACTGGTACACACAGCAATGTGATGTCTGCTTCAGAAACAGTAGGGGTTGCACCTCACTCCTCTTACTGGTACACACAGCAATGTGATGTCTGCTTCAGAAACAGTAGGGGTTGCACCTCACTCCTCTTACTGGTACACACAGCAATGTGATGTCTGCTTCAGAAACAGTAGGGGTTGCACCTCACTCCTCTTACTGGTACACACAGCAATGTGATGTCTGCTTCAGAAACAGTAGGGGTTGCACCTCACTCCTCTTACTGGTACACACAGCAATGTGATGTCTGCTTCAGAAACAGTAGGGGTTGCACCTCACTCCTCTTACTGGTACACACAGCAATGTGATGTCTGCTTCAGAAACAGTAGGGGTTGCACCTCACTCCTCTCACTGGTACACACAGCAATGTGATGTCTGCTTCAGAAACAGTAGGGGTTGCACCTCACTCCTCTTACTGGTACACACAGCAATGTGATGTCTGCTTCAGAAACAGTAGGGGTTGCACCTCACTCCTCTTACTGGTACACACAGCAATGTGATGTCTGCTTCAGAAACAGTAGGGGGTTGCACCTCACTCCTCTTACTGGTACACACAGCAATGTGATGTCTGCTTCAGAAACAGTAGGGGTTGCACCTCACTCCTCTTACTGGTACACACAGCAATGTGATGTCTGCTTCAGAAACAGTAGGGGTTGCACCTCACTCCTCTTACTGGTACACACAGCAATGTGATGTCTGCTTCAGAAACAGTAGGGGGTTGCACCTCACTCCTCTTACTGGTACACACAGCAATGTGATGTCTGCTTCAGAAACAGTAGGGGTTGCACCTCACTCCTCTTACTGGTACACACAGCAATGTGATGTCTGCTTCAGAAACAGTAGGGGTTGCACCTCACTCCTCTTACTGGTACACACAGCAATGTGATGTCTGCTTCAGAAACAGTAGGGGTTGCACCTCACTCCTCTTACTGGTACACACAGCAATGTGATGTCTGCTTCAGAAACAGTAGGGGTTGCACCTCACTCCTCTTACTGGTACACACAGCAATGTGATGTCTGCTTCAGAAACAGTAGGGGTTGCACCTCACTCCTCTTACTGGTACACACAGCAATGTGATGTCTGCTTCAGAAACAGTAGGGGTTGCACCTCACTCCTCTTACTGGTACACACAGCAATGTGATGTCTGCTTCAGAAACAGTAGGGGTTGCACCTCACTCCTCTTACTGGTACACACAGCAATGTGATGTCTGCTTCAGAAACAGTAGGGGGTTGCACCTCACTCCTCTTACTGGTACACACAGCAATGTGATGTCTGCTTCAGAAACAGTAGGGGTTGCACCTCACTCCTCTTACTGGTACACACAGCAATGTGATGTCTGCTTCAGAAACAGTAGGGGTTGCACCTCACTCCTCTTACTGGTACACACAGCAATGTGATGTCTGCTTCAGAAACAGTAGGGGGTTGCACCTCACTCCTCTTACTGGTACACACAGCAATGTGATGTCTGCTTCAGAAACAGTAGGGGGTTGCACCTCACTCCTCTTACTGGTACACACAGCAATGTGATGTCTGCTTCAGAAACAGTAGGGGGTTGCACCTCACTCCTCTTACTGGTACACACAGCAATGTGATGTCTGCTTCAGAAACAGTAGGGGGTTGCACCTCACTCCTCTTACTGGTACACACAGCAATGTGATGTCTGCTTCAGAAACAGTAGGGGTTGCACCTCACTCCTCTTACTGGTACACACAGCAATGTGATGTCTGCTTCAGAAACAGTAGGGGTTGCACCTCACTCCTCTCACTGGTACACACAGCAATGTGATGTCTGCTTCAGAAACAGTAGGGGTTGCACCTCACTCCTCTTACTGGTACACACAGCAATGTGATGTC
Source organism: Oncorhynchus gorbuscha (assembly GCF_021184085.1). Classification (NCBI taxonomy): domain Eukaryota; kingdom Metazoa; phylum Chordata; class Actinopteri; order Salmoniformes; family Salmonidae; genus Oncorhynchus; species Oncorhynchus gorbuscha. The sequence continues at coordinate 4,395 of NW_025748305.1, read as the reverse complement.
TGCTTCAGAAACAGTAGGGGTTGCACCTCACTCCTCTCACTGGTACACACAGCAATGTGATGTCTGCTTCAGAAACAGTAGGGGTTGCACCTCACTCCTCTTACTGGTACACACAGCAATGTGATGTCTGCTTCAGAAACAGTAGGGGTTGCACCTCACTCCTCTTACTGGTACACACAGCAATGTGATGTCTGCTTCAGAAACAGTAGGGGTTGCACCTCACTCCTCTTACTGGTACACACAGCAATGTGATGTCTGCTTCAGAAACAGTAGGGGTTGCACCTCACTCCTCTTACTGGTACACACAGCAATGTGATGTCTGCTTCAGAAACAGTAGGGGTTGCACCTCACTCCTCTTACTGGTACACACAGCAATGTGATGTCTGCTTCAGAAACAGTAGGGGTTGCACCTCACTCACTCTTACTGGTACACACAGCAATGTGATGTCTGCTTCAGAAACAGTAGGGGTTGCACCTCACTCCTCTTACTGGTACACACAGCAATGTGATGTCTGCTTCAGAAACAGTAGGGGGTTGCACCTCACTCCTCTTACTGGTACACACAGCAATGTGATGTCTGCTTCAGAAACAGTAGGGGTTGCACCTCACTCCTCTTACTGGTACACACAGCAATGTGATGTCTGCTTCAGAAACAGTAGGGGTTGCACCTCACTCCTCTTACTGGTACACACAGCAATGTGATGTCTGCTTCAGAAACAGTAGGGGGTTGCACCTCACTCCTCTTACTGGTACACACAGCAATGTGATGTCTGCTTCAGAAACAGTAGGGGTTGCACCTCACTCCTCTTACTGGTACACACAGCAATGTGATGTCTGCTTCAGAAACAGTAGGGGTTGCACCTCACTCCTCTTACTGGTACACACAGCAATGTGATGTCTGCTTCAGAAACAGTAGGGGTTGCACCTCACTCCTCTTACTGGTACACACAGCAATGTGATGTCTGCTTCAGAAACAGTAGGGGGTTGCACCTCACTCCTCTTACTGGTACACACAGCAATGTGATGTCTGCTTCAGAAACAGTAGGGGTTGCACCTCACTCCTCTTACTGGTACACACAGCAATGTGATGTCTGCTTCAGAAACAGTAGGGGTTGCACCTCACTCCTCTTACTGGTACACACAGCAATGTGATGTCTGCTTCAGAAACAGTAGGGGGTTGCACCTCACTCCTCTCACTGGTACACACAGCAATGTGATGTCTGCTTCAGAAACAGTAGGGGTTGCACCTCACTCCTCTTACTGGTACACACAGCAATGTGATGTCTGCTTCAGAAACAGTAGGGGGTTGCACTGCTCACTCCTCTCTTACTGGTACACACAGCAATGTGATGTCTGCTTCAGAAACAGTAGGGGTTGCACCTCACTCCTCTTACTGGTACACACAGCAATGTGATGTCTGCTTCAGAAACAGTAGGGGGTTGCACCTCACTCCACAGCAATCTTACTGGTACACACAGCAATGTGATGTCTGCTTCAGAAACAGTAGGGGGTTGCACCTCACTCCTCTTACTGGTACACACAGCAATGTGATGTCTGCTTCAGAAACAGTAGGGGTTGCACCTCACTCCTCTCACTGGTACACACAGCAATGTGATGTCTGCTTCAGAAACAGGGGGTTGCACCTCACTCCTCTTACTGGTACACACAGCAATGTGATGTCTGCTTCAGAAACAGTAGGGGTTGCACCTCACTCCTCTCACTGGTACACACAGCAATGTGATGTCTGCTTCAGAAACAGTAGGGGTTGCACCTCACTCCTCTTACTGGTACACACAGCAATGTGATGTCTGCTTCAGAAACAGTAGGGGGTTGCACCTCACTCCTCTTACTGGTACACACAGCAATGTGATGTCTGCTTCAGAAACAGTAGGGGGTTGCACCTCACTCCTCTCACTGGTACACACAGCAATGTGATGTCTGCTTCAGAAACAGTAGGGGGTTGCACCTCACTCCTCTTACTGGTACACACAGCAATGTGATGTCTGCTTCAGAAACAGTAGGGGGTTGCACCTCACTCCTCTTACTGGTACACACAGCAATGTGATGTCTGCTTCAGAAACAGTAGGGGGTTGCACCTCACTCCTCTTACTGGTACACACAGCAATGTGATGTCTGCTTCAGAAACAGTAGGGGTTGCACCTCACTCCTCTTACTGGTACACACAGCAATGTGATGTCTGCTTCAGAAACAGTAGGGGTTGCACCTCACTCCTCTCACTGGTACACACAGCAATGTGATGTCTGCTTCAGAAACAGTAGGGGTTGCACCTCACTCCTCTTACTGGTACACACAGCAATGTGATGTCTGCTTCAGAAACAGTAGGGGTTGCACCTCACTCCTCTTACTGGTACACACAGCAATGTGATGTCTGCTTCAGAAACAGTAGGGGTTGCACCTCACTCCTCTTACTGGTACACACCGCAATGTGATGTCTGCTTCAGAAACAGTAGGGGGTTGCACCTCACTCCTCTTACTGGTACACACAGCAATGTGATGTCTGCTTCAGAAACAGTAGGGGGTTGCACCTCACTCCTCTCACTGGTACACACAGCAATGTGATGTCTGCTTCAGAAACAGTAGGGGGTTGCACCTCACTCCTCTTACTGGTACACACCGCAATGTGATGTCTGCTTCAGAAACAGTAGGGGGTTGCACCTCACTCCTCTTACTGGTACACACCGCAATGTGATGTCTGCTTCAGAAACAGTAGGGGGTTGCACCTCACTCCTCTTACTGGTACACACCGCAATGTGATGTCTGCTTCAGAAACAGTAGGGGGTTGCACTCACTCCTCTTACTGGTACACACAGCAATGTGATGTCTGCTTCAGAAACAGTAGGGGTTGCACCTCACTCCTCTTACTGGTACACACAGCAATGTGATGTCTGCTTCAGAAACAGTAGGGGTTGCACCTCACTCCTCTTACTGGTACACACAGCAATGTGATGTCTGCTTCAGAAACAGTAGGGGTTGCACCTCACTCCTCTTACTGGTACACACAGCAATGTGATGTCTGCTTCAGAAACAGTAGGGGTTGCACTCACTCCTCTTACTGGTACACACAGCAATGTGATGTCTGCTTCAGAAACAGTAGGGGGTTGCACCTCACTCCTCTTACTGGTACACACAGCAATGTGATGTCTGCTTCAGAAACAGTAGGGGGTTGCACCTCACTCCTCTTACTGGTACACACAGCAATGTGATGTCTGCTTCAGAAACAGTAGGGGGGTTGCACCTCACTCCTCTTACTGGTACACACAGCAATGTGATGTCTGCTTCAGAAACAGTAGGGGTTGCACCTCACTCCTCTTACTGGTACACACAGCAATGTGATGTCTGCTTCAGAAACAGTAGGGGTTGCACCTCACTCCTCTTACTGGTACACACAGCAATGTGATGTCTGCTTCAGAAACAGTAGGGGGTTGCACCTCACTCCTCTTACTGGTACACACAGCAATGTGATGTCTGCTTCAGAAACAGTAGGGGGTTGCACCTCTCCTCTTACTGGTACACAGCAATGTGATGTCTGCTTCAGAAACAGTAGGGGTTGCACCTCACTCCTCTTACTGGTACACAGCAATGTGATGTCTGCTTCAGAAACAGTAGGGGGTTGCACCTCACTCCTCTTACTGGTACACACAGCAATGTGATGTCTGCTTCAGAAACAGTAGGGGGTTGCACCTCACTCCTCTTACTGGTACACACAGCAATGTGATGTCTGCTTCAGAAACAGTAGGGGTTGCACCTCACTCCTCTTACTGGTACACACAGCAATGTGATGTCTGCTTCAGAAACAGTAGGGGGTTGCACCTCACTCCTCTTACTGGTACACACAGCAATGTGATGTCTGCTTCAGAAACAGTAGGGGTTGCACCTCACTCCTCTTACTGGTACACACAGCAATGTGATGTCTGCTTCAGAAACAGTAGGGGTTGCACCTCACTCCTCTTACTGGTACACACAGCAATGTGATGTCTGCTTCAGAAACAGTAGGGGGTTGCACCTCACTCCTCTTACTGGTACACACAGCAATGTGATGTCTGCTTCAGAAACAGAAGGTAGGGGTTGCACCTCACTCCTCTTACTGGTACACACAGCAATGTGATGTCTGCTTCAGAAACAGTAGGGGGTTGCACCTCACTCCTCTTACTGGTACACAGCAATGTGATGTCTGCTTCAGAAACAGTAGGGGTTGCACCTCACCCTCTTACTGGTACACAGCAATGTGATGTCTGCTTCAGAAACAGTAGGGGGCTGCACCTCACTCCTCTTACTGGTACACACAGCAATGTGATGTCTGCTTCAGAAACAGTAGGGGTTGCACCTCACTCCTCTTACTGGTACACACAGCAATGTGATGTCTGCTTCAGAAAC
>NW_025748304.1:2500-37173 GCF_021184085.1 Oncorhynchus gorbuscha | reverse complement strand
ACGGACTACAAGAAGAAACCCAGCCCAGTCACGGACCAGGATGTCTTGCTCCCAGGCAGACTAAATAACTTTTGCCCGCTTTGAGGACAATACAGTGCCACTGACACGGCCTGCAACGAAAACATGCGGTCTCTCCTTCACTGCAGCCGAGGTGAGTAAGACATTTAAACGTGTTAACCTCGCAAGGCTGCAGGCCCAGAAGCATGGCCACTCCCAGCCGCGCCCTCAGAGCATCGCCCAGACCAGCTGGCCCGTGTGTTTACGGACATATTCAATCAATCCCTATACCAGTCTGCTGTTCCCACATGCTTCAAGGGGCCACCATTGTTCCTGTTCCCAAGAAAGCTAAGGTAACTGAGCTAACGACTACCGCCCGTAGCACTCACTACGTAAATGTGAAGTGCTTTGAGAGACTAGTCAAGGACCATATCACCTCCACCCTACCTGACACCCTAGACCCCTCCAATTTGCTTACCGCCCAAATAGGTCCACAGACGATGCAATCTCAACCACACTGCACCTGCCCACCTGGACAAAGGAATACCTATGTGAGAATGCTGTTCATCGACCAGCTCGGCATTCAACACCATAGTACCCTCCAAGCTCGTCATCAAGCTCGAGACCCTGGGTCTCGGCCCGCCCTGTGCAACTGGGTACTGGACTCTCTGACGGGCCGCCCCCAGGTGGTGGGAGTGGCTGTAACATCTCCTCCCGCTGATCCTCCAACACGGGGGGCCCCCTGGGTGCGTTCCTGAGCCCTCTCCTGTACTCCCTGTTCACCCACGACTGCGTGGCCACGCACGCCTCCAACTCAATCATCAAGTTTGCGGACGACACAACAGTGGTAGGCTTGATTACCAACAACGACGAGACGGCCTACAGGAGGGAGGTGAGGGCCCTCGGAGTGGTGTCAGGAAAACCTCACACTCAACGTCAACAAAACTAAGGAGATGATTGTGGACTTCAGGAAACAGCAGAGGAACACCCCCTATCCACATCGATGGAACAGTAGTGGAGAGGGTAGCAAGTTTTAAGTTCCTCGGCATACACATCACAGACAAACTGAATTGGTCCGCTCACACTGACAGCGTCGTGAAGGAAGAGCGCAGCAGCAGCGCCTCTTCAACCTCAGGAGGCTGAAGAAATTTGGCTTGTCACCAAAAGCACTCACAAACTTCTACAGATGCACAATCGAGGCATCTGGCGGGCTGTATCACCGCCTGGTACGGCAACTGCTCCGCCCTCAACGTGGGCTCTCCAGAGGTAGTGAGGTCTGCACAACGCATCCACCGGGGGCAAACTACCTGCCCTCCAGGACACCCCACCACCCGATGTTACAGGAAGGCCATAAAGATCATCAAGGACATCAACCACCCGAGCCACTGCCTGTTCACCCCGCTATCATCCAGAAGGCGAGGTCAGGCTACAGGTGCATCAAAGCTGGGACCGAGAGACTGAAAAACAGCTTCTATCTCAAGGCCCATCAGACTGTTAAACCGCCACCATAACATTGAGTGTTTGCTGCCAACACACTGTCATGACACTGACCCAACTCAGCCACTCTAATAATGGAATTGATGGGAAATGATGTAAAATATATCACTAGCCACTTTTAAACAATGCTACCTTATATAATGTTACTTACCCTACATTATTCATCTCATATGCATACGTATATACTGTACTCTACATCATGGACTGCATCCTTATGTAATACATGCTATCACTAGCCACTTTAACTATACCACTTTGTTCACTTTGTCTACATACTCATCTCATATGTATATACTGTACTCGATACCATCTGTATGCTGCTCTGTACCATCACTCATTCATATATCCTTATGTACATATTCTTTATCCCCTTACACTGTGTATAAGACAGTAGTTTTGGAATTGTTAGTTAGATTACTTGTTGGTTATCACTGCATTGTCGGAACTAGAAGCACAAGCATTTCACTACACTCGCATTAACATCTGCTAACCATGTGTATGTGACAAATAAAATTTGATTTGATATTGTGTGACTGGCTTTGAAAAATCGTTCAACCCGTCTGCATTCTTACCTGAACGAATTACAATTTGCACCTGGAGTTCAAACAAATCCAAAGTACAGAAGTTTAATTAACACCAGCTTAACACCAGTTTTTTACCCCAGCAGTGTAGGTATACACACACAGACACACACTACAGACGAGGGCTCCGCCTGGCCCTTGGAGATCATTGGCCCAGCTAGTCATCCTCAGGGCTCGTCCTGGTCACTCCTCCAGTGCACATCCTTAGATATAATTAGATATGAAGGAAAACCTCATCAGGATTGTGCGCCCAAGTGACTGTTCCCCAGGGAGACGGTGCTGCAACCACAGATGGTTCCTTTAACTATTCTTGGGAACATGGAGCGGCTCTTGGTTACTGTACCCTGCTGTGTGAGACCTAATGGAGGGTCCTGTGTCGAGGCCTAGTGGAGAGTCCTGTGTAGGGGTCTAGTGGAGAGTCCTATGTAGGGGTCTAGTGGAGAGTCCTGTGTAGAGGCCTAGTGGAGAGTCCTGTGTAGAGGCCTAGTGGAGAGTCCTGTGTAGAGGCCTAGTGGAGAGTCCTGTGTAGAGGCCTAGTGGAGAGTCCTGTGTAGAGGCCTAGTGGAGAGTCCTGTGTAGAGGCCTAGTGGAGAGTCCTGTGTAGAGGCCTAGTGGAGAGTCCTGTGTAGAGGCCTAGTGGAGAGTCCTGTGTAGAGGCCTAGTGGAGAGTCCTGTGTAGAGGCCTAGTGGAGAGTCCTGTGTAGAGGCCTAGTGGAGAGTCCTGTGTAGGGGCCTAGTGGAGAGTCCTCATGACGTCTAGTGCCTCATGATTCATAAAGTAATAACACACACTCAGCATGTGGGGCGGCAGGGTAGCCTAGTGGTTAGTGCGTTGGACTAGTAAGGTTGCAAGTTCAAATCCCCGAGCTGACAAGGTACAAATCTGTTGTTCTGCCCCTGAACAGGCACATAGTCCATGTTCCTAGACCGCCATTGAAAATAAGAATTTGTTCTTAACTGACTTGCCTAGTTTTTTTTTTTTAAAGGTAAAAATGTCATCCTTTCTCACGTTACGCCAAAGTCCATTAGAGATGCTGAATGAAATACTCCACCTTCTGGGTTAAAAGACACATTTCAGTTGAAAGCCTTCAGTTGTACAGCTGACGAGGTATCTCCCTTTCCCTTCCCTTTCTAACTACCTTCACTACACGTCAATGACAGCTAGCACAGCTGCCTATTAGCTAGAGGCTTATAAAGCATGTGAGAACATGGTCTTTTCCTCTCGTTCACCTTGACAGCTGATGCTGACGTTGGCATTAAGTGAGACTAATGGCTAAAGCAATTATAGTTTTCTCCCTTTACAGTCAAAATGTCTTGTTAGCAAGTTTCCTTTATACCAAGGTATTTGTGAATTGTGCTGTAAGTCTTTGTGTTCCAACACTGCTAAATGCTACACCTCACTAGATGTATTGGATAGTGTCATTCATAGTCTGTGTGTTAGGGCGGGCTGAGTTGTAGTGTTTAACAGTGTTGAACTGGTTTCTAATTCATTTTACACCTCTTTGAAATAAACTGATTTGTTGCATAAATCCCCCAGATTAGCTGTGATGTTCAAAACCCGCTCCCGTCTCATAAAAACCCGCTCCCGTCTCATAAAAACCCGCTCTCGTCTCATAAAAACCCGCTCCCGTCTCATAAAAACCCGCTCCCGTCTCATAAAAACCCGCTCCCGTCTCATAAAAACCTGCTCCCGTCTCATAAAAACCTGCTCCCGTCTCATAAAAACCCGCCTTCCGTCTCATAAAAACCCGCTCCCGTCTCATAAAAACCCGCTCCCGTCTCATAAAAACCTGCTCCCGTCTCATAAAAACCTGCTCCCGTCTCATAAAAACCCGCCTTCCGTCTCATAAAAACCCGCTCCCGTCTCATAAAAACCCGCTCCCGTCTCATAAAAACCTGCTCCCGTCTCATAAAAACCTGCTCCCGTCTCATAAAAACCTGCTCCCGTCTCATAAAAACCTGCTCCCGTCTCATAAAAACCCGCCTCCCGTCTCATAAAAACCCGCCTCCCCGCCTCATAAAAACCCGCTCCCGTCTCATAAAATGTAGGAGGTTTGTGTCTGGAATAGTCTGGACTCTTGTTTCCATCCCATTAGCTCAGATCCGACCTAGAAAGAAACCCACTGAACCGGATTGTAGACTGTGTTTGTTTATATATAGAAACTACAGGTAAAAGTTAATCTAGTTGAAGCACCTTTTGAAGGCCATTGTCCTGGATGAAGGAGACATTTCAGGTAGGTCTTCCCCAGAGCTCCAGAAGGATGGGATCATGACGAGGCCCATGGGGCGTGGCGTCTCTGCAACGCAGTGACCCAGTAGTCTGACTCCTCTGCATAGCTGGCATTCTCAGCTGCCTGAAATCCTGCTCCAAGGCAGGGTTCCCTCGTCCACCCTAAACCATTATTACGTTGGGCCTCCGTGTTGCACAGACAGGATTACGGCACTAAATATAGCCCCGCTTTAGGGCCTACACACCGGGCGTGACCTCAGAGGTGTGCCCCAGTGAACCCTGCCAACATGGAGTGTGTACAGTTTTAATCACTGGAGCAATGCAGTACAGGAAAAAGGAATGAGAAGTACAAAGATAATATATTCTATCGGTTAGCTAGATGTTTGACTGACAGCACTGCTGCAGCAGCGACATCAGACCAACTCTAAAAGCCTGGGAGAGATGATTGTGGGCTTACCTCACTATAGAAAGGATTTGTCACTGGGCAGGACAACGAGGCTACTTCTGTATTCTGTAACTATGGCTTCACTGCTTTGACTGCTACGTCAGTGAAGCAAATCCCTTTGCTTTGTGAATGGAGTGAACACAAAGGCCCAGCGGGCTGATATGATTCTCCTCTGTCGGATTTGACTTCTTCTCTGACTTGGGCAGGTTCTTAAAAGCCCCCCTCTAATTGGATACCCAGCCAAGTCTCAGCTTCAGGAATCAGAGATTGAATGAGTTTGCTGCAGGTCTATTCCATGTTAACAGAATTCCACTGTGACTCAAATTTTTTCACTTTAAAATGTATACCAAACAAAAACCATTGATTTCAAAGTTTAACAAACCATATGCGCAAGGACTTTCCACAGAACATTTTCTAAACACACATTTACAGCAAACTGTGCAGATACAACGTGTGGTAACAGAAGAGGGAGATTTTACCGTCTGCACGGTTCTCACAGTAAATGTAAAAAAATAAATGTACTGTGTAAATTGTTCAAAGTAGTCATGATGTATAGAGTAGTGTTCTATGGTTTGTTAGACTTTGAAGTCAGTTGTTTGGCATACATTTTCAAGTGTCAAATCAGTTTCAGCATAATTCCGTTTCCTTGGAATTTCCCTGCAGTGAATGTAGAAGGAGTGTCTTGTTGCTCTTAAATCGACTGATAAGAAAATAAAAGCCAACAGCAGCTCTGTTTTCTGGGGACAAATTATCCTCGGCCATCTAAAGCTTCATTTGCACCTGGCTCAGGACGCTCAGTTCAGAGACCAGTGGGGACTGGCGTTCGTGCCCACTCCTCTCTTGATTGACCCTAATTTAATTACTTGGCTGTTTTATTAAATTAAGTCAAGCTTTGTTGCTCTTGAATCACTGAGTAGAAATGTGTGGGCGTGGCCCGATTTGAAACTGTGCTTCACTCACAGTGGAACAAACCCATGGAGAAGTTTCACCATTGCCTCATCATTTATCTGGCCTTTGTTCAAATCAAATCAAATCGAATTTTATTTGTCACATACACATGGTTAGCAGATGTTAATGCGAGTGTAGCGAAATGCTTGTGCTTCTAGTTCCGACAATGCAGTGATAACCAACAAGTAATCTAACTAACAATTCCAAAACTACTGTCTTATACACAGTGTAAGGGGATAAGGAACATGTACATAAGGATATATGAATGAGTGATGGTACAGAGCAGCATACAGTAGATGGTATCGAGTACAGTATATACATATGAGATGAGTGTGTAGACAAAGTAAACAAAGTGGCATAGTTAAAGTGGCTAGTGATACATGTGTTACATAAGGATGCAGTCGATGATGTAGAGTACAGTATATACATATGCATATGAGATGAATAATGTAGGGTAAGTAACATTATATAAGGTAGCATTGTTTAAAGTGGCTAGTGATATATTTACATCATTTCCCATCAATTCCCATTATTAAAATGGCTGGAGTTGGGTCAGTGTCAATGACAGTGTGTTGGCAGCAGCCACTCAGTGTTAGTGGTGGCTGTTTAACAGTCTGATGGCCTTGAGATAGAAGCTGTTTTTCAGTCTCTCGGTCCCAGCTTTGATGCACCTGTACTGACCTCGCCTTCTGGATGATAGCGGGGTCTGACATAAGCTGTTATCACGTTTTCTAGAAACAGATTAAGGTGAAAGGTGCCAAAGTGGCTCTGTTGCCAGGAGACTGTACAGATGGTCATGTGTTTATCACAGTAAACGTATTTAAAAAGCCCAGCAAACACGACATGGGATTTGCACTGACTGCCTTCATTCCATTTACCGTCTTCATCTGGTTTCTGCTCATTTACCCTCTTCATCTGGTTTCTGCTCATTTACCCTCTTCATCTGGTTTCTGCTCATTTACCCTCTTCATCTGGTTTCTGCTCATTTACCCTCTTCATCTGGTTTCTGCTCATGTGAAACACGTTGTTCCTCCCATTGTTGGACACCGTGTGAAACAGTCTGTAACAAATGAGTTCTTTAACTTCTCCAGCGCCGCCACCTTTTAGCCCTGGGCTGTGATTCAGTACACGTTGATACCAACCAACAGCAATACTGAAAACAGCACCGCTTGTCCCTCGTCAGTTAGAGTTGCCTCATGGAAAGTGTCCCTGGGAGTTGGGACATCTCCATGGGAACGGTTTGGAACGTAACCCCTATTAGGCTAATCCGTCTAGGACTAAGCCCCGGACTGTCCCTGGGAACATAGTGAGAGTGACACTGTGACGTACCCGGAACTCTTATGTCACCTGACCGACCGCGCTCTATTGTTTCAGTCACGCCCGAGTAGTCGCCAATGCTTGCCGGGCGAACCAGGAGACCCAGGCCCAACTCTGCTCCTACTTCTAATACCTACAGCAGCACCCACCAGTCTCCCCAGCATGAGGACATGGTTTGGCAGAGAAAGAGAAGGGAGACTGAGCTGGTAAGAGGAGAGGTAACCTGAAGACCTGAAGGTAGACCTCAGTCCTAATGGCTTCCTCCAGACAACTACCCCGTGGATTACGTTTGTGTTGGTGGAGGCTGGACAGGACTTCTGCCTCAGCGGGTGTTCTTAGTAGTTTTATCATTTACTGTTTTGTTTTGCTTTTGAAAAGTGTAAATAATATAAATATGAGGAAAATTCCAAAGAAGAACGACAATTTATAAATTAGGCAAACAAAATCGTATTAATTGATGCATTAGTGTTGATTGAATTTGTGTCACTATCAGGTCTCAGTGGAGGGTTTCTGTAGGCTGTCAGGTTTGTACTGGTGCAGTTCTCTGGAAACAACAGCTTCTGCATTTCCCTTCCCCCAGGGAAGTGCTTCTGCATTTCCCTTCCCCCAGGTTATAGGCCTAGATGTTGCTTTATGACTACCATAGCAACATTGAAATGTCCAATTAAAAGGTGGGAGTATTCCACTTGATGTCTGACTAATAGTAATGTGCCTTTGTAGGCCAGTGTGCTTATTTATTACCGTCTGAGAGCAAGAGCTGCCTCCGCTCACCTTGTGGGCTAACACCAATAACTAGGTTAGTCTGGCCTGTGGAACTGTGCTGTTCACACACACAAAACAAGGGAGAGGTAGAGAACCTGTCGTTTTGGTTCGATCCATTCCTTTATGTCAACATGGTATAGCCTAAATGAACACATAAACCAAGACATGACTCCACACAGCACGACAAGACATGACTCCACACAGCACGACAAGACATGACTCCACACAGCACGACAAGACATGACTCCACACAGCACGACAAGACATGACTCCACACAGCACGACAAGACATGACTCCACACAACACAACAAGACATGACTCCACACAGCGCGACAAGACATGACTCCACACAGGGCGACAAGACATGACTCCACACAGGGAGGCAAGACATGACTCCACACAGCACAACAATAAGTGACTCCACACAGCGCGACAAGACATGACTCCACACAGCGCGACAATAAGTGACTCCACACAGCGCGACAAGACGTGACTCCACACAGCGCGACACGACATGACTCCACACAGGGCATCGCGACACTACATGACTCCACACAGGGCATCGTGACACTACATGACTCCACACAGCGCGACAAGACATGACTCCACACAGCGCAACAAGACATGACTCCACACAGCGCGACAAGACATGACTCCACACAGCACGACAAGACATGACTCCACACAGCACGACAAGACATGACTCCACACAGCACGACAAGACATGACTCCACACAGCACGACAAGACATGACTCCACACAGCACGACAAGACATGACTCCACACAACACAACAAGACATGACTCCACACAGCGCGACAAGACATGACTCCACACAGGGCGACAAGACATGACTCCACACAGGGAGGCAAGACATGACTCCACACAGCACAACAATAAGTGACTCCACACAGCGCGACAAGACATGACTCCACACAGCGCGACAATAAGTGACTCCACACAGCGCGACAAGACGTGACTCCACACAGCGCGACACGACATGACTCCACACAGGGCATCGCGACACTACATGACTCCACACAGGGCATCGTGACACTACATGACTCCACACAGCGCAACAAGACATGACTCCACACAGCGCGACAAGACATGACTCCACACAGTGCGACAAGACATGACTCCACACAGCGCGACAAGACATGACTCCACACAGCGCGACAAGACATGACTCCACACAGCGCGACAAGACATGACTCCACACAGCGCGACAAGACATGACTCCACACAGCGCGACAAGACATGACTCCACACATTAACCCTCTGGTTAATATTTGGGCCCTGGGCTCCATCAGATTAACCCTCTGGTTTATGTTTGGGTCCTGGGCTCCATCAGATTAACCCTCTGGTTTATGTTTTGTTGTTGTGGTCCTTCTGTAGCTCAGTTGGTAGAGCATGGCGCTTGTAACGCCAGGGTAGTGGGTTCGATCCCCGGGACCACCCATACGTAGAATGTATGCACACATGACTGTAAGTCGCTTTGGATAAAAGCGTCTGCTAAATGGCATATATATATATATGTTTGGGCCCTGGGCTCCATCAGTAACCCTCTGGTTTATGTTTGGGTCCTGGGCTCCATCAGTAACCCTCTGGTTTATGTTTGGGTCCTGGGCTCCATCAGATTAACCCTCTGGTTTGTGTTTGGGTCCTGGGCTCCATCAGATTAACTCTCTGGTTAATATTTGGGTCCTGGGCTCCATCAGATTAACCCTCTGGTTAATATTTGGGTCCTGGGCTCCATCAGATTAACCCTCTGGTTTATGTTTGGGCCCTGGGCTCCATCAGTAACCCTCTGGTTTATGTTTGGGTCCTGGGCTCCATCAGTAACCCTCTGGTTAATATTTGGGTCCTGGGCTCCATCAGATTAACCCTCTGGTTTATGTTTGGGTCCTGGGCTCCATCAGATTAACCCTCTGGTTTATGTTTGGGTCCTGGGCTCCATCAGTAACCCTCTGGTTAATATTTGGGTCCTGGGCTCCATCAGTAACCCTCTGGTTAATATTTGGGTCCTGGGCTCCATCAGATTAACCCTCTGGTTTATGTTTGGGTCCTGGGCTCCATCAGATTAACCCTCTGGTTTATGTTTGGGTCCTGGGCTCCATCAGTAACCCTCTGGTTAATATTTGGGTCCTGGGCTCCATCAGATTAACCCTCTGGTTTATGTTTGGTTCCTGGCCTCCATCAGATTAACCCTCTGGTTTGGGTCCTGGCCCCTGTCACCTTACACCGTCTGGTGTTAAATGTATTTTATTTTCAATCTCTTCTCTTTCACAGTGTAGCCTACACAGGTATCATAGTACTCTGTTCTTCCTCTCCTCCCAAGACCAGTCTGTCTGTGTGGTTCAGATTGACCCCCAGATGGACATGTTAATTGGCCCTGCGACTAATAAAGCCTGTCCAATGGGATTAAGGAATGGGTTCTGGAGGTGGGCCAAAGGACACGCCTCATCGAGCCCACTGGCACGGAGGAGATTAAAAACTGTAGAACCCACACACACTTGTAGAACCACGCGCGCAAACACACGCGACTAGGACACTCTGTCTGTGATGGACTGAGGCGTATGCTCCCCCAGGCTGTATTAGGAGGGGATATAAACACTGATGTCATCATGTCTCCCTCCCTGCCTTCTCTCTCAGGCTGCTGTGGTGTCGTGAGGAGACTGCTTTCTGCTGCACCAGCTGCATGAGGTAGGTCCTATATTTGTCACCGCTCGCCTGTCTGCTTGAAGATGCTCGGCTGCTTTTGGTAAATGGGTACGGAGCTCCACACATGACTGTGTGTCTGCGATGCGTGTGTGCATTTGTGTGTATTTGTGTGCGTGTGTATAGGTGATGTGTCTAAGTGTGTGTGTGTGTGTGTGTGTGTGTGTGTGTGTGTGTGTGTGTGTGTGTGTGTGTGTGTGTGTGTGTGTGTGTGTGTGTGTGTGTGTGTGTGTGTGTGTGTGTGTGTGTGTGTGTGTGTGTGTGTGTGTGTGTGTGTGTGTGTGTGTTATATGCAATCTCGTACTGCATGCCTGGTAAGTTGTGGGAGAGAGTTGGTGCTACAGTAGGTTTAGCATACAGTAGGTTTAGCATACAGTAGGTTTAGAATGCCTCTATAGCGATACAGAGCCGGAGGCTCGTCGGATCAGATTCTACAACAGGACTGGTACACAGACAGACCGGTGCTGTCCACTCTGAAGTGGCCTCTCTGAAGTTCTCTCAGGCTAGCATCATGGCCTGCTGGATCATGGTGTCTCTATCACTTCCAGCTCTCTGTCATTTCTCTCTCCCCCTGTCTCTCCCTTTGTCTCTCTCCCCTGTCTCTCCCTTTGTCTCTCTCCCCCTGTCTCTCCCTTTGTCTCTCTCCCCTGTCTCTCCCTTTGTCTCTCTCCCCTGTCTCTCCCTTTGTCTCTCTCCCCCTGTCTCTCCCTTTGTCTCTCTCCCCTGTCTCTCCCTTTGTCTCTCTCCCCCTGTCTCTCCCTTTGTCTCTCTCCCCTGTCTCTCCCTTTGTCTCTCTCCCCCTGTCTCTCCCTTTGTCTCTCTCCCCCTGTCTCTGTCTCTCTCTCCCTCTGTCTCTGTCTCTCCCTCCCTCTGTCTCTGTCTCTCTCTCCCTCTGTCTCTGTCTCTCTCTCCCTCTGTCTCTGTCTCTCTCTCCCTCTGTCTCTGTCTCTCTCTCCCTCTGTCTCTCTGTACCTCACTCTCTCTCTCTCTCATGCTCTCTCTCTCCCTCCCTCTCCTTCTGTCTCCATCTCGCCCTCTGCCTCTCTCCCTCTGCCTCGGTCTCTCTCGCTCTCCCTCTCTCCCTCCGTCTCTCTCCCTTTCTCTCTCTGTCAATCAGATGAAGGTACGGAGGTGCTTCTGCCCTTAAGTGGAATCCACTCAGTCAGCACAGTCACCTAGACTGCACAGTCACCTAGGCATCTAGTCAGTTGAGATCTGAACCAGAGAGGTGCTGTTCTGTCAGACAGTCAGTAGAGATCTGAACCAGAGAGGTGCTGTTCTGTCAGACAGTCAGTAGAGATCTGAATCAGAGAGGTGCTGTTCTGTCAGTCAGTAGAGATCTGAACCAGAGAGGTGGTGTTCTGTCAGTCAGTAGAGATCTGAACCAGAGAGGTGCTGTTCTGTCAGACATTCAGTAGAGATCTGAACCAGAGAGGTGGTGTTCTGTCAGACAGTCAGTAGATATCTGAACCAGCAAGGTGCTGTTCTGTCAGACAGCCAGTAGAGATCTGAACCAGAGAGGTGCTGTTCTGTCAGTAGAGATCTGAACCAGCGAGGTGCTGTTCTGTCAGACAGTCAGTAGAGATCTGAACCAGAGAGGTTCTGTCAGACAAATCAAATCAAATCAAATGTATTTATATAGCCCTTCGTACATCAGCTGATATCTCAAAATGCTGTACAGAAACCCAGCCTAAAACCCCAAACAGCAAGCAATGCAGGTGTAGACGCACGGTGGCAAGGAAAAACTCCCTAGAAAGGCCAAAACCTAGGAAGAAACCTAGAGAGGAACCAGGCTATGTGGGGTGGCCAGTCCTCTTCCGGCTGTGCCGGGTGGAGATTATAACAGAACATGGCCAAGATGTTCAAATGTTCATAAATGACCAGCATGGTCGAATAATAATAAGGCAGAACAGTTGAAACTGTAGCAGCAGCACGGCCAGGTGGACTGGGGACAGCAAGGAGTCATCATGTCAGGTAGTCCTGGGGCATGGTCCTAGGGCTCAGGTCCTCCGAGAGAAAGAGAGAGAGAATGAGAGAATTAGAACTCACACTTAGAT
Organism: Oncorhynchus gorbuscha; assembly: GCF_021184085.1. Classification (NCBI taxonomy): domain Eukaryota; kingdom Metazoa; phylum Chordata; class Actinopteri; order Salmoniformes; family Salmonidae; genus Oncorhynchus; species Oncorhynchus gorbuscha. The sequence continues at coordinate 24,618 of NW_025748304.1, read as the reverse complement.
TCACACAGGACACCGAATAGGACAGGAGAAGTACTCCAGATATAAGAAACTGACCCTAGCCCCCCGACACATAAACTACTGCAGCATAAATACTGGAGGCTGAGACAGGAGGGGTCAGGAGACACTGTGGCCCCATCCGAGGACACCCCCGGACAGGGCCAAACAGGAAGGATATAACCCCACCCACTTTGCCAAAGCACAGACCCCACACCACTAGAGGGATAACTTCAGTCAGTAGAGATCTGAACCAGAGAGGTGCTGTTCTGTCAGACAGTCAGTAGAGATCTGAACCAGAGAGGTGCTGTTCTGTCAGACAGACAGTAGAGATCTGAACCAGAGAGGTGTTGTTCTGTCAGACAGTCAGTAGAGATCTGAACCAGAGAGGTGCTGTTCTGTCAGACAGACAGTAGAGATCTGAACCAGAGAGGTGGTGTTCTGTCAGACAGTCAGTAGATATCTGAACCAGAGAGGTGCTGTTCTGTCAGACAGTCAGTAGAGATCTGAACCAGAGAGGTGCTGTTCTGTCAGACAGTCAGTAGAGATCTGAACCAGAGAGGTGCTGTTCTGTCAGACAGACAGTAGAGATCTGAACCAGAGAGGTGCTGTTCTGTCAGACAGTCAGTAGAGATCTGAACCAGAGAGGTGCTGTTCTGTCAGACAGTCAGTAGAGATCTGAACCAGAGAGGTGCTGTTCTGTCAGACAGACAGTAGAGATCTGAACCAGAGAGGTGCTGTTCTGTCAGACAGACAGTAGAGATCTGAACCAGAGAGGTGCTGTTCTGTCAGACAGTCAGTTGAGATCTGAACCAGAGAGGTGCTGTTCTGTCAGACAGTCAGTAGAGATTTTAGCCATTTACTGTCTCTTGCTTTAAAACAAAAAGACAGCAAGGCTGTGTTGGAAATTAACCTGCACCTGAAGTCCTATAGATCAGTGTGTGTGTGTTTGTGTGTGTGTGTGCGCGTGTGTGTGTGTGTGCGTGTGTGTGTGTGCGCGTGCGGCTGGTTGTGCGTGTGTCTGGTTGTGTGTGATTAATATTAATTAGGTCAACACTCTTACCATCGTTAATGAATTCTGTCTAAAGATTCTGAATATTCCTCAAACAGAACAGCCCAGAACTGGGACACACAGCTGTTCCCCAGAATGGCATCCTATTCCCTAATTAGTGCACTACTTTTGGCCCTATGTGCCCTGGTTTCTATGTAAATCCTCTGAGTCGGTGTCTGAGTGTCACCCGAGGTTCCTGGCAGGCTGACATTTCCGACGTGACGCCACGTTGATTAGTCTCCATAGGAAAGATACAAAAACCTGCCATTGCTGCCATGAAGCCACAGCCCTTGAGAGAAGGGCAGTCGTTTTCTCACCTTTCAGAGAGGGAGAGAGGGAGAGAATGTGTGTGTCTGTATTAGAGGTCGACCGATTATGATTTTTCTATGCCGATTTTGCCATTCCGCTTAATGGGTCGACCTCTAGTCTGTATTGATGTGGCGTGAGCAGGAACTGGAGAGTGGCTAGTTTATTCTCCTCTCTGCTGTTAGATGGAAACCAGGCTAGTTTATTCTCCTCTCTGCTGTTAGATGGAAACCAGGCTAGTTTATTCTCCTCTCTGCTGTTAGATGGAAACCAGGCTAGTTTATTCTCCTCTCTGCTGTTAGATGGAAACCAGGCTAGTTTATTTTCCTCTCTGCTGTTAGATGGAAACCAGACTAGTTTATTCTCCTCTCTGCTGTTAGATGGAAACCAGGCTAGTTTATTCTCCTCTCTGCTGTTAGATGGAAACCAGGCTAGTTTATTCTCCTATCTGCTGTTAGATGGAAACCAGGCTAGTATATTCTCCTCTCTGCTGTTAGATGGAAACCAGGCTAGTTTATTCTCCTCTCTGCTGTTAGATGGAAACCAGGCTAGTTTATTCTCCTATCTGCTGTTAGATGGAAACCAGGCTAGTTTATTCTCCTCTCTGCTGTTAGATGTAAACCAGGCTAGTTTATTCTCCTCTCTGCTGTTAGATGGAAAACAAGGCTAGTTTATTCTCCTCTCTGCTGTTAGATGGAAACCAGGCTAGTTTATTCTCCTCTCTGCTGTTAGATGGAAACCAGGCTAGTTTATTCTCCTCTCTGCTGTTAGATGGAAACCAGGCTAGTTTATTCTCCTCTCTGCTGTTAGATGGAAACCAGGCTAGTTTATTCTCCTCTCTGCTGTTAGATGGAAACCAGGCTAGTTTATTCTCCTCTCTGCTGTTAGATGGAAACCAGGCTAGTTTATTCTCCTCTCTGCTGTTAGATGGAAACCAGGCTAGTTTATTCTCCTCTCTGCTGTTAGATGGAAACCAGGCTAGTTTATTCTCCTCTCTGCTGTTAGATGGAAACCAGACTAGTTTATTCTCCTCTCTGCTGTTAGATGGAAACCAGGCTAGTTTATTCTCCTCTCTGCTGTTAGATGGAAACCAGGCTAGTTTATTCTCCCCTCTGCTGTTAGATGGAAACCAGACTAGTTTATTCTCCTCTCTGCTGTTAGATGGAAACCAGGCTAGTTTATTCTCCTCTCTGCTGTTAGATGGAAACCAGGCTAGTTTATTCTCCTCTCTGCTGTTAGATGGAAACCAGGCTAGTTTATTCTCCTCTCTGCTGTTAGATGGAAACCAGGCTAGTTTATTCTCCTCTCTGCTGTTAGATGGAAACCAGGGCCCATACTGCAGGTTTACCCTGGTCCCTACTGTTGGTCAGGACCCAGACTGCAGGTTTACCCTGGTCCCTACTGTTGGTCAGGACCCAGACTGCAGGTTTACCCTGGTCCCTACTGTTGGTCAGGACCCAGCCTGCAGGTTTATCCTGGTCCCTACTGTTGGTCAGGGCCCAGCCTGCAGGTTTACCCTGGTCCCTACTGTTGGTTTGGCCCATACTGCAGGTTTACCCTGGTCCCTACTGTTGGTCAGGGCCCAGCCTGCAGGTTTACCCTGGTCCCTACTGTTGGTCAGGGCCCAGCCTGTAGGTTTACCCTGGTCCCTACTGTTGGTCAGGGTCCAGACTGCAGGCTTACCCTGGTCGCTACTGTTGGTTTGGCCCATACTGCAGGTTTACCCTGGTCCCTACTGTTGGTCAGGACCCAGCCTGCAGGTTTACCCTGGTCCCTACTGTTGGTCAGGGCCCATACTGCAGGTTTACCCTGGTCCCTACTGTTGGTTTGGCCCATACTGCAGGTTTACCCTGGTCCCTACTGTTGGTTTGGCCCATACTGCAGGTTTACCCTGGTCCCTACTGTTGGTCAGGGTCCAGACTGCAGGTTTACCCTGGTCGCTACTGTTGGTCAGGGTCCAGCCTGCAGGTTTACCCTGGTCCCTACTGTTGGTCAGGGTCCAGCCTGCAGGTTTACCCTGGTCCCTACTGTTGGTCAGGGTCCAGCCTGCAGGTTTACCCTGGTCCCTACTGTTGGTCAGGACCCAGCCTGCAGGTTTACCCTGGTCCCTACTGTTGGTTTGGCCCATACTGCAGGTTTACCCTGGTCCCTACTGTTGGTTTGGCCCATACTGCAGGTTTACCCTGGTCCCTACTGTTGGTCAGGGCCCATACTGCAGGTTTACCCTGGTCCCTACTGTTGGTCAGGGCCCATACTGCAGGTTTACCCTGGTCCCTACTGTTGGTTTGGCCCATACTGCAGGTTTACCCTGGTCCCTACTGTTGGTTTGGCCCATACTGCAGGTTTACCCTGGTCCCTACTGTTGGTCAGGGTCCAGACTGCAGGTTTACCTTGGTCCCTACTGTTGGTCAGGGTCCAGACTGCAGGTTTACCTTGGTCCCTACTGTTGGTCAGGGTCCAGCCTGCAGGTTTACCCTGGTCCCTACTGTTGGTCAGGGTCCAGCCTGCAGGTTTACCCTGGTCCCTACTGTTGGTCAGGACCCAGCCTGCAGGTTTACCCTGGTCCCTACTGTTGGTCAGGACCCAGACTGCAGGTTTACCCTGGTCCCTACTGTTGGTCAGGGCCCATACTGCAGGCTTACCCTGGTCGCTACTGTTGGTTTGGCCCATACTGCAGGCTTACGCTGGTCCCTACTGTTGGTTTGGCCCATACTGCAGGTTTACCCTGGTCCCTACTGTTGGTTTGGCCCATACTGCAGGTTTACCCTGGTCCCTACTGTTGGTTTGGCCCATACTGCAGGTTTACCCTGGTCCCTACTGTTGGTCAGGGCCCAGCCTGCAGGTTTACCCTGGTCCCTACTGTTGGTCAGGACCCAGCCTGCAGGTTTACCCTGGTCCCTACTGTTGGTCGGACCCAGCCTGCAGGTTTACCCTGGTCCCTACTGTTGGTCAGGGCCCAGCCTGCAGGTTTACCCTGGTCCCTACTGTTGGTCAGGGCCCAGCCTGCAGGTTTACCCTGGTCCCTACTGTTGGTCAGGGCCCATACTGCAGGTTTACCCTGGTCCCTACTGTTGGTCAGGACCCAGCCTGCAGGTTTACCCTGGTCCCTACTGTTGGTCAGGGCCCATACTGCAGGTTTACCCTGGTCCCTACTGTTGGTTTGGCCCATACTGCAGGTTTACCCTGGTCCCTACTGTTGGTCAGGGCCCATACTGCAGGTTTACCCTGGTCCCTACTGTTGGTTTGGCCCATACTGCAGGTTTACCCTGGTCCCTACTGTTGGTTTGGCCCATACTGCAGGTTTACCCTGGTCCCTACTGTTGGTCAGGGCCCATACTGCAGGCTTACCCTGGTCCCTACTGTTGGTTTGGCCCATACTGCAGGCTTACCCTGGTCCCTACTGTTGGTTTGGCCCATACTGCAGGCTTACCCTGGTCCCTACTGTTGGTTTGGCCCATACTGCAGGCTTACCCTGGTCCCTACTGTTGGTTTGTCCCATACTGCAGGCTTACCCTGGTCCCTACTGTTGGTTTGGCCCATACTGCAGGCTTACCCTGGTCCCTACTGTTGGTTTGGCCCATACTGCAGGCTTACCCTGGTCCCTACTGTTGGTTTGGCCCATACTGCAGGCTTACCCTGGTCCCTACTGTTGGTTTGGCCCATACTGCAGGTTTACCCTGGTCCCTACTGTTGGTTTGGCCCATACTGCAGGTTTACCCTGGTCCCTACTGTTGGTTTGGCCCATACTGCAGGTTTACCCTGGTCCCTACTGTTGGTTTGGCCCATACTGCAGGTTTACCCTGGTCCCTACTGTTGGTTTGGCCCATACTGCAGGTTTACCCTGGTCCCTACTGTTGGTTTGGCCCATACTGCAGGTTTACCCTGGTCCCTACTGTTGGTCAGGGTCCAGACTGCAGGTTTACCTTGGTCCCTACTGTTGGTCAGGGTCCAGCCTGCAGGTTTACCCTGGTCCCTACTGTTGGTCAGGGTCCAGCCTGCAGGTTTACCCTGGTCCCTACTGTTGGTCAGGACCCAGCCTGCAGGTTTACCCTGGTCCCTACTGTTGGTCAGGACCCAGACTGCAGGTTTACCCTGGTCCCTACTGTTGGTCAGGGCCCATACTGCAGGCTTACCCTGGTCGCTACTGTTGGTTTGGCCCATACTGCAGGCTTACGCTGGTCCCTACTGTTGGTTTGGCCCATACTGCAGGTTTACCCTGGTCCCTACTGTTGGTTTGGCCCATACTGCAGGTTTACCCTGGTCCCTACTGTTGGTTTGGCCCATACTGCAGGTTTACCCTGGTCCCTACTGTTGGTCAGGGCCCAGCCTGCAGGTTTACCCTGGTCCCTACTGTTGGTCAGGACCCAGCCTGCAGGTTTACCCTGGTCCCTACTGTTGGTCGGACCCAGCCTGCAGGTTTACCCTGGTCCCTACTGTTGGTCAGGGCCCAGCCTGCAGGTTTACCCTGGTCCCTACTGTTGGTCAGGGCCCAGCCTGCAGGTTTACCCTGGTCCCTACTGTTGGTCAGGGCCCATACTGCAGGTTTACCCTGGTCCCTACTGTTGGTCAGGACCCAGCCTGCAGGTTTACCCTGGTCCCTACTGTTGGTCAGGGCCCATACTGCAGGTTTACCCTGGTCCCTACTGTTGGTTTGGCCCATACTGCAGGTTTACCCTGGTCCCTACTGTTGGTCAGGGCCCATACTGCAGGTTTACCCTGGTCCCTACTGTTGGTTTGGCCCATACTGCAGGTTTACCCTGGTCCCTACTGTTGGTTTGGCCCATACTGCAGGTTTACCCTGGTCCCTACTGTTGGTCAGGGCCCATACTGCAGGCTTACCCTGGTCCCTACTGTTGGTTTGGCCCATACTGCAGGCTTACCCTGGTCCCTACTGTTGGTTTGGCCCATACTGCAGGCTTACCCTGGTCCCTACTGTTGGTTTGGCCCATACTGCAGGCTTACCCTGGTCCCTACTGTTGGTTTGTCCCATACTGCAGGCTTACCCTGGTCCCTACTGTTGGTTTGGCCCATACTGCAGGCTTACCCTGGTCCCTACTGTTGGTTTGGCCCATACTGCAGGCTTACCCTGGTCCCTACTGTTGGTTTGGCCCATACTGCAGGCTTACCCTGGTCCCTACTGTTGGTTTGGCCCATACTGCAGGTTTACCCTGGTCCCTACTGTTGGTTTGGCCCATACTGCAGGTTTACCCTGGTCCCTACTGTTGGTTTGGCCCATACTGCAGGTTTACCCTGGTCCCTACTGTTGGTTTGGCCCATACTGCAGGTTTACCCTGGTCCCTACTGTTGGTTTGGCCCATACTGCAGGTTTACCCTGGTCCCTACTGTTGGTTTGGCCCATACTGCAGGCTTACCCTGGTCCCTGATGTAATCCCCTGTCTGTGGTGTCTGGGCCAAGTCATCAAGACACTATTTTGGGATTCCCAGCTGCCTGCCAGTGTGTTTGGGAATGATTCATAGGCAGCTCTTCCTGACAGGCAGCTGTGGACCACAGGAGTGTGTGTGTGTACACACACACACACACACACACACACACACACACACACACACACACACACACACACACACACACACACACACACACACACACACACACACACACACACACACACACACACACACACACACACACACACACACACACACACACACACTGAGAGAGAGATATTGCTACCCCATAACCCCTGTTTTAATCCATATATGGTAAGGTGGATGTTGTATGAACTAGGTACAGAGTTCATGATGCTCTAGTCTCCAGCTCTCCACACAGCACTACTCCCATGTGGAAACCCATTGTCCCTGAGCAGCTCACATTATGTCACAGCACAGTTCCAGCATTCTCTCCTGTCCCCACACTTTATGAGCATCCCAAATGGCACCCTATTCCTTATTTAGTGCACTACTTTGACCAGAACCATAGGGTTCCCATAGGGCTCTGGTCAAAAGTAGTGCACTATATAGGGAATTGGGTGCCATTTGGGAGCCAGGTGATGTGTTCTCCATGACTGACTCGGCTCTCCGTTTCCATCATGAGGAGAACTGTCCACTGGCCCCAGAAGAGCTGCAGAAAAAATAGATGTAATGGTTGGAAGGAAAAAGCTTGAAGTCAATGGGGAGAAAGAAAACATGTTTTAGTGCTGTTTCTCTGTCGGTCTCTCTCTCTCTCTCTCTCTGTCTCTCTCTCTCTCTCTCTGTCTCTCTCTCTCTCTCTTTGTCTCTGACTCTCTCTCTCTCTCTTTGTCTCTGACTCTCTCTCTCTTTGTCTCTGACTCTCTCTCTCTTTGTCTCTGACTCTCTCTCTCTTTGTCTCTGACTCTCTCTCTCTTTGTCTCTGACTCTCTCTCTCTTTGTCTCTGACTCTCTCTCTCTTTGTCTCTGACTCTCTCTCTCTTTGTCTCTGACTCTCTCTCTCTCTCTCTGTCTCTCTCTCTCTCTCTCTGTCTCTCTCTCTCTCTTTGTCTCTGACTCTCTCTCTCTTTGTCTCTGACTCTCTCTCTCTCTTTGTCTCTGACTCTCTCTCTCTTTGTCTCTGACTCTCTCTCTCTCTTTGTCTCTGACTCTCTCTCTCTCTTTGTCTCTGTCTCTCTCTCTCTTTGTCTCTGACTCTCTCTCTTTGTCTCTGACTCTCTCTCTCTTTGTCTCTGACTCTCTCTCTCTTTGTCTCTGACTCTCTCTCTCTTTGTCTCTGACTCTCTCTCTCTTTGTCTCTGTCTCTCTCTCTCTCTGTCTCTGTCTCTCTCTCTCTTTGTCTCTGTCTCTCTCTCTCTCTTTGTCTCTGACTCTCTCGCTCTTTGTCTCTGACTCTCTCTCTCTTTGTCTCTGACTCTCTCTCTCTTTGTCTCTGACTCTCTCTCTCTTTGTCTCTGTCTCTCTCTCTCTTTGTCTCTGACTCTCTCTCTCTCTTTGTCTCTGACTCTCTCTCTCTTTGTCTCTGACTCTCTCTCTTTTGTCTCTGACTCTCTCTCTCTGTCTCTGACTCTCTCTCTCTTTGTCTCTGACTCTCTCTCTCTTTGTCTCTGACTCTCTCTCTCTTTGTCTCTGACTCTCTCTCTCTCTTTGTCTGACTCTCTCTCTCTCTTTGTCTCTGACTCTCTCTCTCTCTTTGTCTCTGACTCTCTCTCTCTCTTTGTCTCTGACTCTCTCTCTCTCTTTGTCTCTGACTCTCTCTCTCTCTTTGTCTCTGACTCTCTCTCTCTCTTTGTCTCTGACTCTCTCTCTCTCTTTGTCTCTGACTCTCTCTCTCTTTGTCTCTGACTCTCTCTCTCTTTGTCTCTGACTCTCTCTCTCTCTATGTCTCTCTGTCTCTCTCTCTGTCTCTGTGTGTGTGTGAGATGCCTAGGAAAGCAGAACCCTCACATAGGGCTGCCGGCTGCAGCAGGCTCTCACAGGGAAGCGGAATCCTCCGTCAGCCCCTGATTCTTGAAGAATATAACTTTTTAGCTGCATTGTTGGTCGGGCTCATAAGTAAGCATTTCACTGTAAGGTCCACTACACCTGTTGTATTTGCTGCATGTGACGAATAAAATTTGATTTGATTTATAAATGCCTCATGAGCTCAGTTCCCCACTGTCTTTCTCATCACAAGCCAAACTATAGCCCGAGCTTCTTTCACGCCATTGTGTGGAATCAATGTAATTGTAAACAGAGAGGCCTACTTTATAGCTTCAAGACATCAGACATGGTTAAAACCAGACATGGTTCAAATGATTTTGAAGTCATGAATGGTCAGTCCTTCCATTCATAGCTCTGTGTGAATCTGGGCGACGACTCCAGCCCCGTTGTGGGGTGTCTGCGTTGTTGTTGTTTGAATCCCAGACTGCCCCTTTAATGCTGCTGGAGGCTTTGGCCAAGAAACAGAAACGTTGAGAAGCGTTCCTAGCTGTGCACTGTGGGGGATGTGGTGTGACACAGAGTTCCTGTCTCTGAGTCAATGATTCTGTATTGAACTGCCTCGGTAGAGCTGAGAGGAGAGGGGACCTCGGTAGAGCTGAGAGGAGAGGGGACCTCGGACGCCTCGGTAGAGCTGAGAGGAGAGGGGACCTCGGACGCCTCGGTAGAGCTGAGAGAGAGGGACCTCGGACGCCTCGGTAGAGCTGAGAGGAGAGGGACCTCGGACGCCTCGGTAGAGCTGAGAGGAGAGGGGACCTCGGACGCCTCGGTAGAGCTGAGAGGAGAGGGGACCTCGGCTCAGTTCCACGCCTCGGTAGAGCTGAGAGGAGAGGGGACCTCGGACGCCTCGGTAGAGCTGAGAGGAGAGGGGACCTCGGACGCCTCGGTAGAGCTGAGAGGGGACCTCGGACGCCTCGGTAGAGCTGAGAGGAGAGGGGACCTCGGACGCCTCGGTAGAGCTGAGAGGAGAGGGGACCTCGGACGCCTCGGTAGAGCTGAGAGGAGAGGGGACCTCGGACGCCTCGGTAGAGCTGAGAGGAGAGGGGACCTCGGACGCCTCGGTAGAGCTGAGAGGAGAGGGGACCTCGGACGCCTCGGTAGAGCTGAGAGGAGAGGGGACCTCGGACGCCTCGGTAGAGCTGAGAGGAGAGGGGACCTCGGACGCCTCGGTAGAGCTGAGAGGAGAGGGGACCTCGGACGCCTCGGTAGAGCTGAGAGGAGAGGGGACCTCGGAGCCTCGGTAGAGCTGAGAGGAGAGGGGACCTCGGACGCCCGGTAGAGCTGAGAGGAGAGGGACCTCGGAGAGCTGAGAGGAGGGGACCTCGGACGCCTCGGTAGAGCTGAGAGGAGAGGGGACCTCGGACGCCTCGGTAGAGCTGAGAGAGAGGGACCTCGGACGCCTCGGTAGAGCTGAGGGAGAGGGACCTCGGACGCCTCGGTAGAGCTGAGAGGAGAGGGGACCTCGGACGCCTCGGTAGAGCTGAGAGGAGAGGTGACCTCGGACGCCTCGGTAGAGCTGAGAGGGGACCTCGGACGCCTCGGTAGACCTGAGAGGAGAGGGGACCTCGGATGCTCTGATATTGGCTATTAAGGTTATCGACACTTTGGGAAGAGGAGTTAATTTGCCAGGGGAGAATGTGACTGCTGCTGTAAAGAGAGGAGAGAGACAGAGAGAGACAGAGAGGGAGCAACGCCATTAGTCTCACCATTAGTTGATGCCTCTCAGCGGGTGGCACGTACATTAGGCTAGATTGTCATGTTGGATTGGCGAAAGAAGCTGTTGCAATTTGGAAAGTAACTGAGGGGGAAAGAAATAATTGGGCCTCATGAGAAGCTGGCAGGAGGACAGATGACCGATGTCACATTGGAAGTTCAGCCCTGCTCTGAACCACATCACATATGAGGACAGATGACTGATGTCACATTGGAAGTTCAGCCCTGCTCTGAACCACATCACATATAAGGAGGACAGATGACTGATGTCACATTGGAAGTTCAGCCCTGCTCTGAACCACATCACATATAAGGAGGACAGATGACTGATGTCACATTGGAAGTTCAGCCCTGCTCTGAACCACATCACATATGAGGACAGATGACTGATGTCACATTGGAAGTTCAGCCCTGCTCTGAACCACATCACATATGAGGACAGATGACTGATGTCACATTGGAAGTTCAGCCCTGCTCTGAACCACATCACATATAAGGAGGACAGATGACTGATGTCACATTGGAAGTTCAGCCCTGCTCTGAACCACATCACATAGAAGTAATCATTGAAAGGCTGGAAAAAAAGGAAGATGATCAAAGCCATCAGAGGGTTGAGCTGCAGATGGAGCATGTGAACCCTGGACACGGTGCTGCCTGGCTGGCCTCCACTTTCACTTCTGACCTTTAGGCGTATGTCCTGATGTGACGGGCTGTGCTGGGATCTCATTGTTTATGCTGTGTGTGTTTCTGTGTCAATTGTGTGAGTGTGGTGTGCTTGTCCATCTGTCTCTCTCTTCCTCCCTCTGTCTATATGTTTACCTGTCATGTCCTGTCTCTCTCTCTGTTTCTCACTTCCTCCCTCTGTCTATATGTTTACCTGTCTCTGTTTCTCTCTTCCACAGACATGCAGAGCTCTGAGCATCTCTAACAGGCAGCAATCTGTGGAACCATGGACTCTTCTTCTTCTGAGTCCCAGTCCCAGGGCGACGGTGAGACAGCTCTGGTGAGTACAAGCCCCACCCCTCCTCTCTTGGGCAGGGAAATGTCAACTCGCAGGAACATCACGTCCCTTTTGCCTGGACTCATCAGCTCTGGGCTTCTTCTCTTGTAAAGCCCAGTTATAAAGCCTTCGTCTTCTTCTGGTGCTCATGGTCCTGGAGGTCTTCCTCATTGGTGGCTTTGTCTAATGTCATGTCGTTATCAGTGATGATAACAGGGGTGTGTTCAGGTCAGGGCTCTGTTTCTTAATGATGTCCTACGGTGCTCATGTTCCTGCCTGCCACCAGCTTTTCCCACACTGAGTCACGCTTTCAGGCACTTTGCTGGACATTAAAGTCACGCCTCTCACTTTCATGCCTCGATGGGAATGCCAACAGCAGAGAGAGGAATATGAAGAGGTGAATGAATGATGAAGACTCAAACCTGAGAAGATCAAACCTGTCTAGTCCTTTCACACACAGCCATGTCCACCAGCTTTGGCAGTCCCACACTGAGTCACGTACACACTACACACCATGTCCACTTACACACTACACACCATGTCCACGCTACACACCATGTCCACGTACACACTACACACCATGTCCACGTACACACTACACACCATGTCCACGTACACACTACACACCATGTCCACGTAACACTACACACCATGTCCAGTCCACGTACACACTACACACCATGTCCACGTACACACTACACACCATGTCCACGTACACACTACAACCATGTCCACGTACACACTACACACCATGTCCACGTACACACTACACACCATGTCCACGTACACACTACACACCATGTCCACGTACACACTACACACCATGTCCACGTACACACTACACACCATGTCCACGTACACACTACACACCATGTCCACGTACACACTACACACCATGTCCACGTACACACTACACACCATGTCCACTTACACACTACACACCATGTCCACGTACACACTACACACCATGTCCACGTACACACTACACACCATGTCCACGTACACACTACACACCATGTCCACGTACACACTACACACCATGTCCACGTACACACTACACACCATGTCCACTTACACACACTACACACCATGTCCACTTACACACCATGTCCCACTACACACCATGTCCACTTACACACTACACACCATGTCCACGCATACACACTACACACCATGTCCACGTACACACTACACACCATGTCCACGTACACACTACACACCATGTCCACGTACACACTACACACCATGTCCACGTACACACTACACACCATGTCCACGTACACACTACACACCATGTCCACGTACACACTACACACCATGTCCACGTACACACTACACACCATGTCCACGTACACACTACACATGTCCACGTACACACCATGTCCACTTACACACTACACACCATGTCCACGTACACACTACACACCATGTCCACTTACACACTACACACCATGTCCACTTACACACTACACACCATGTCCACGTACACACTACACACCATGTCCACGTACACACTACACACCATGTCCACTTACACACTACACACCATGTCCACGACACACACTACACACCATGTCCACTTACACACTACACACCATGTCCACTTACACACTACACACCATGTCCACTCACACTACACCATGTCCACGTACACACTACACACCATGTCCACTTACACACTACACACCATGTCCACTACACACTACACACCATGTCCACGTACACACTACACACCATGTCCACTTACACACTACACACCATGTCCACGCACACTACACACCATGTCCACGTACACACTACACACCATGTCCACGTACACACTACACACCATGTCCACTTACACACTACACCATGTCCACTTACACACTACACACCATGTCCACGTACACACTACACACCATGTCCACGTACACACTACACACCATGTCCACTTACACACTACACACCATGTCCACACACTACACACCATGTCCACACACTACACACCATGTCCACTTACACACTACACACCATGTCCACGTACACTACACACCATGTCCACGTACACACTACACACCATGTCCACGTACACACTACACACCATGTCCACGTACACACTACACACCATGTCCACGTACACACTACACACCATGTCCACGTACACACTACACACCATGTCCACGTACACACTACACACCATGTCCACGTACACACTACACACCATGTCCACGTACACACTACACACCATGTCCACGTACACACTACACACCATGTCCACGTACACACTACACACCATGTCCACTTACACACTACACACCATGTCCACGTACACACTACACACCATGTCCACGTACACACTACACACCATGTCCCCACACACTACACACCATGTCCACGTACACCACACCATGTCCACGTACACACTACACACCATGTCCACTTACACACTACACACCATGTCCACGTACACACTACACACCATGTCCACGTACACACTACACACCATGTCCACGTACACACTACACACCATGTACACGTACACACTACACACCATGTCCACGTACACACTACACACCATGTCCACGTACACACTACACACCATGTCCGCGAACACAGCTACACACCATGTCCACGTACACACTACACACCATGTCCACGTACACACTACACACCATGTCCACGTACAACTACACACCATGTCCACGTACACACTACACACCATGTCCACGTACACACTACACACCATGTCCACGTACACACTACACACATGTCAGTACACACTACACACCATGTCCACGTAGACACACCATGTCCACGTACACACTACACACCATGTCCACGTACACACTACACATGTCCACGTACACACATACACACCATGTCACGTACACACTACACACCATGTCCACGTACACACTACACAGTCCACTTACACACTACACACCATGTCCACGTACACACTACACACCATGTCCACGTACACACTACACACCATGTCCACTTACACACTACACACCATGTCCACTTACACACTACACACATGTCCACGTACACCCTACACACCATGTCACGCTATCACTACACCATGTCCACGTACACACTACACACCATGTCCACGTAGAACTACACACCATGTCCACTTACACACTACACACCATGTCCACGTACGCACTACACACCATGTCCACTTACACACTACACACCATGTCCACTTACACACTACACACCATGTCCACTTACACACTACACACCATGTCCACTTACACAGCTATCCCCACAGCGTAGAACACAGCTATCCCCACAGCGTAGAACACAGCTATCCCCACAGCGTAGAACACAGCTATCCCCACAGCGTAGAACACAGCTATCCCCACAGCGTAGAACACAGCTATCCCCACAGCGTAGAACACAGCTATCCCCCCAGCGTAGAACACAGCTATCCCCAGCGTAGAACACAGCTATCCCCACAGCGTAGAACACAGCTATCCCCACAGCGTAGAACACAGCTATCCCCCAGCGTAGAACACAGCTATCCCCCCAGCGTAGAACACAGCTATCCCCCAGCGTAGAACACAGCTATCCCCAGCGTAGAACACAGCTATCCCCCCAGCGTAGAACACAGCTATCCCCACAGCGTAGAACACAGCTATCCCCACAGCGTAGAACACAGCTATCCCCCCAGCGTAGAACACAGCTATCCCCCCAGCGTAGAACACAGCTATCCCCACAGCGTAGAAACACAGCTATACCCACAGCTATACACATGCTGGCACATAAACACAAAATACACAACACATGTTCTATCATCATCGACGATCACTCAAGTCCAGTGTGATTGTCCTCCAGTGTGATTGTCCTCCAGTGTGATTGTCCTCCAGTGTGATTGTCCTCCAGTGTGATTGTCCTCCAGTGTGATTGTCCTCCAGTGTGATTGTCCTCCAGTGTGATTGTCCTCCAGTGTGATTGTCCTCCAGTGTGATTGTCCTCCAGTGTGATTGTCCTCCAGTGTGATTGTCCTCCAGTGTGATTGTCCTCCAGTGTGATTGTCCTCCAGTGTGATTGTCCTCCAGTACGATTGTCCTGTAGTACGATTGTCCTGCAGTATGATTGTCCTCCATGGGGACTTCTATGTGTGAGTCTTCAGACGGCTGTAGAGGCTGAGCTGTGATCCTCAGGCTCTGTTACAATGTGGACTTGTGTGAGTGATGGTTGTGATGATGGTTGGGTCTTCAGGAGGCTGTAGAGGCTGAGCTGAGATCCTCAGGGTCTGTTACAACGTGGACATGTGTGAGTGATGGTTGTGATGATGATGGGATCTTCCTGGTGTTTAGTCTGTCCTTGTGAACCTGCTGCTTGTTCTCTGTCAGAGCCCCAGGTGTTGCAAGTCACCCATAAACAGGGAGTGTCCCTCCTTCCCTCTGAGTCTCTCAGACAGTGTGCTCATTATCAGACATATCAGGGACAAGCAAGCGGTTGATTGGTTCAATACTAATGAGATTACAGGCTGAGTTTGGCCCTGAACAACTTCCTCCCTGAACCTGTCGGAGGAATCTCAATATCCAATGTTTGTTTTAGGGCAATGTTCGCAGAATCAAGGTTGTCGTTCTGTTTTTGAGCATTCTGTCTTTTTGGTCTTGGACTCCAAATAAAAAAGAATTGTCACATACACATGGTTAGCAGATGTTAATGTGAGTGTAGCGAAATGCTTGTGCTTCTAGTTCCGAAAATGCAGTAATAACCAACGAGTAATCTAACCTAACAATTCCAAAACTACTACCTTATAAACACAAGTGTAAAGGGATAAAGAATATGTACATAAAGGTATATGAATGAGTGATGGTACAGAACGGCATAGGCAAGATGCAGTAGATGGTATCGAGTACAGTATATACAGTTCCTTGCGAAAGTATTCGGCCCCCTTGAACTTGGTGACCTTTTACCACATTTCAGGCTTCAAACATAAAGATATAAAACTGTATTTTTTTGTGAAGAATCAGCAACAAGTGGGACACAATCATGAAGTGGAACGACATTTATTGGATATTTCAAACTTTTTTAAGAAATCGAAAACTGAAAAATTGGGCGTGCAAAATTATTCAGCCCCTTAAGTTAATACTTTGTAGCCCCACCTTTTGCTGCGATTACAGCTGTAAGTCGCTTGGGGTATGTTTCTATCAGTTTTGCACATCGAGAGACTGAAACATTTTCCCATTCCTCCTTGCAAAACAGCTCGAGCTCAGTGAGGTTGGATGGAGAGCATTTGTGAACAGCAGTTTTCAGTTCTTTCCACAGATTCTCGATTGGATTCAGGTCTGGACTTTGACTTGGCCATTCTAACACCTGGATATGTTTATTTTTGAAACATTCCATTGTAGATTTTGCTTTATGTTTTGGATCATTGTCTTGTTGGAAGACAAATCTCCGTCCCAGTCTCAGGTCTTTTGCAGACTCCATCAGGTTTTCTTCCAGAATGGTCCTGTATTTGGCTCCATCCATCTTCCCATGAATTTTAACCATCTTCCCTGTCCCTGCTGAAGAAAAGCAGGCCCAAACCATGATGCTGCCACCACCATGTTTGACAGTGGGGATGGTGTGTTCAGGGTGATGAGCTGTGTTGCTTTTACGCCAAACATAACGTTTTGCATTGTTGCCAAAAAGTTCAATTTTGGTTTCATCTGACCAGAGCACTTTCTTCCACATGTTTGGTGTGTCTCCCAGGTGGCTTGTGGCAAACTTCAAATGACACTTTTTATGGATATCTTTAAGAAATGGCTTTCTTCTTGCCACTCTTCCATAAAGGCCAGATTTGTGCAATATACGACTGACTGTTGTCCTATGGACAGAGTCTCCCACCTCAGCTGTAGATCTCTGCAGTTCATCCAGAGTGATCATGGGCCTCTTGGCTGCATCTCTGATCAGTCTTCTCCTTGTATGAGCTGAACGTTTAGAGGGAAGGCCAGGTCTTGGTAGATTTGCAGTGGTCTGATACTCCTTCCATTTCAATATTATCGCTTGCACAGTGCTCCTTGGGATGTTTAAAGCTTGGGAAATCTTTTTATATCCAAATCCGGCTTTAAACTTCTTCACAACAGTATCTCGGACCTGCCTGGTGTGTTCCTTGTTCTTCATGATGCTCTCTGCGCTTTTAACGGACCTCTGAGACTATCACAGTGCAGGTGAATTTATACGGAGACTTGATTACACACAGGTGGATTGTATTTATCATCATTAGTCATTTAGGTCCACATTGGATCATTCAGAGATCCTCACTGAACTTCTGGAGAGAGTTTGCTGCATTGAAAGTAAAGGGGCTGAATAATGTTGCACGCCCAATTTTTGAGTTTTTGATTTGTTAAAAAAGTTTGAAATATCCAATAAATGTTGTTCCACTTCATGATCGTGTCCCACATGTTGTTGATTCTTCACAAAAAAATACAGTTATATCTTTATGTTTGAAGCCTGAAATGTGGCAAAAGGTCGCAAAGTTCAAGGGGGCCGAATACTTTCGCAAGGCACTGTACATATGAGATGAGAAATGTAGGGTATGTAAACAAAGTGGCATAGTTTAAAGTGGCTAGTGATACATGTATTACATAAAGATGCAGTAGATGATATAGAGTACAGTATATACATATACATATGAGATGAATAATGTAGGGTATGTAAACATTATATTAGGTAGCATTGTTTAAAGTGACTAGTGATATATTTTACATCAATTCCCATGTTTAAAGTAGCTTCGCTCCATCTCTGCTGTGTGCACTGTTCACCTTCCCACTCCACAGACACCATCCCCTCCTCCTGCCGTGTGCACTGTGCACCTTCCCACTCCACAGACACCATCCCCTCCTCCTGCCGTGTGCACTGTGCACCTTCCCACTCCACAGACACCATCCCCTCCTCCTGCCGCGTGCACTGTTCACCTTCCCACTCCACAGACACCAAGCTCCCTCCTCCTGCTGTGTGCACTGTTCACCTTCCCACTCCACAGACACCATCCCCTCCTCCTGCTGTGTGCACTGTTCACCTTCCCACTCCACAGACACCATCCCCTCCTCCTGCTGTGTGCACTGTTCACCTTCCCACTCCACAGACACCATCCCCTCCTCCTGCTGTGTGCACTGTGCACCTTCCCACTCCACAGACACCATCCCCTCCTCCTGCTGTGTGCACTGTGCACCTTCCCACTCCACAGACACCATCCCCTCCTCCTGCTGTGTGCACTGTGCACCTTCCCACTCCACAGACACCATCCCCTCCTCCTGCCGTGTGCACTGTTCACCTTCCCACTCCACAGACACCATCCCCTCCTCCTGCTGTGTGCACTGTGCACCTTCCCACTCCACAGACACCATCCCCTCCTCCTGCCATGTGCACTGTTCACCTTCCCACTCCACAGACACCATCCCCTCCTCCTGCTGTGTGCACTGTTCACCTTCCCACTCCACAGACACCATCCCCTCCTCCTGCCGTGTGCACTGTGCACCTTCCCACTCCACAGACACCATCCCCTCCTCCTGCTGTGTGCACTGTTCACCTTCCCACTCCACAGACACCATCCCCTCCTCCTGCTGTGTGCACTGTTCACCTTCCCACTCCACAGACACCAAGCTCCCTCCTCCTGCTGTGTGCACTGTTCACCTTCCCACTCCACAGACACCATCCCCTCCTCCTGCCGTGTGCACTGTTCACCTTCCCACTCCACAGACACCAAGCTCCCTCCTCCTGCTGTGTGCACTGTTCACCTTCCCACTCCACAGACACCAAGCCCTCCTCCTGCCGTGTGCACTGTGCACCTTCCCACTCCACAGACACCAAGCTCCCTCCTCCTGCTGTGTGCACTGTTCACCTTCCCACTCCACAGACACCATCCCCTCCTCCTGCCGTGTGCACTGTTCACCTTCCCACTCCACAGACACCAAGCTCCCTCCTCCTGCTGTGTGCACTGTTCACCTTCCCACTCCACAGACACCAAGCCCTCCTCCTGCTGTGTGCACTGTGCACTGTGCACCTTCCCACTCCACAGACACCAAGCCCTCCTCCTGCCGTGTGCACTGTGCACCTTCCCACTCCACAGACACCAAGCTCCCTCCTCCTGCTGTGTGCACTGTTCACCTTCCCACTCCACAGACACCATCCCCTCCTCCTGCCGTGTGCACTGTTCACCTTCCCACTCCACAGACACCAAGCTCCCTCCTCCTGCTGTGTGCACTGTTCACCTTCCCACTCCACAGACACCAAGCCCTCCTCCTGCTGTGTGCACTGTGCACTGTGCACCTTCCCACTCCACAGACACCATCCCCTCCTCCTGCTGTTTGCACTGTGCACCTTCCCACTCCACAGACACCAAGCCCCCCTCCTCCTGCTGTGTGCACTGTGCACTGTGCACCTTCCCACTCGACAGACACCAAGCCCCCCTCCTCCTGCTGTGTGCACTGTTCACCTTCCCACTCCACAGACACCAAGCCCTCCTCCTGCTGTGTGCACTGTGCACTGTGCACCTTCCCACTCCACAGACACCATCCCCTCCTCCTGCTGTTTGCACTGTGCACCTTCCCACTCCACAGACACCAAGCCCCCCTCCTCCTGCTGTGTGCACTGTGCACTGTGCACCTTCCCACTCGACAGACACCAAGCCCCCCTCCTCCTGCTGTGTGCACTGTTCACCTTCCCACTCCACAGACACCATCCCCTCCTCCTGCTGTGTGCACTGTTCACCTTCCCACTCCACAGACACCATCCCCTCCTCCTCCTGCTGTGTGCACTGTTCACCTTCCCACTCCACAGACACCATCCCCTCCTCCTCCTGCTGTGTGCACTGTTCACCTTCCCACTCCACAGACACCAACCCCTCCTCCTGCTGTGTGCACTGTTCACCTTCCCACTCCACAGACACCAAGCCCTCCTCCTCCTGCTGTGTGCACTGTGCACCTGCCCACTCCACAGACACCAAGCCCTCCTGCTGTGTGCACTGTGCACCTTCCCACTCCACAGACACCAAGCCCTCCTCCTGCTGTGTGCACAGTGCACCTTCCCACTCCACAGACACCAAGCCCTCCTCCTGCTGTGTGCACAGTGCACCTTCCCACTCCACAGACACCAAGCCCTCCTCCTGCTGTGTGCACTGTGCACCTTCCCACTCCACAGACACCAAGCCCCCCTCATCCTGCTGTGTGCACTGTGCACCTTCCCACTCCACAGACACCAAGCCCTCCTCCTGCTGTGTGCACTGTGCACCTTCCCACTCCACAGACACCAAGCCCTCCTCCTGCTGTGTGCACTGTGCACCTTCCCACTCCACAGACACCAAGCCCTCCTCCTGCTGTGTGCACTGTGCAGCTTGCTACAATAAGTGAGTCATTATTTGTGGATGTGAGTTGTTAATGGTTCTGGTTACATAAGGTGATTTTCCTTGACAGATCAGTGA
The DNA here is from genome assembly GCF_021184085.1 of Oncorhynchus gorbuscha. NCBI lineage: Eukaryota > Metazoa > Chordata > Actinopteri > Salmoniformes > Salmonidae > Oncorhynchus > Oncorhynchus gorbuscha. The sequence continues at coordinate 3,741 of NW_025748304.1, read as the reverse complement.
TCTGAATTCATTAGATTATTGCTGACTGTTTGAAATGCAATGTAATGTATTGACCTTTAATTGCGCAACAAGGCTTATCTATAGAGAACGTTTAAAACACCGATATATCAGGAATCGGCCATACATTTTTTTAAATGTATTTTTTAAATGATTTTTAGCCCTTATCGCTCAGCCCTAAGCCTTCTGCTATTGGAGAAACATTATCTCAACTTAATCATAATCCTCATTGGCTTTTCTTGCAGCGGGTGTGAAGGCAATGAGCTCCAGATGAGTCCTGTGATGACAGAACAGGCCGTCTCTCAGGGGTGTCACACACTGGCATCGGTGGGATTATACAGTAACAGGACAAAGACCCTGTCTGAGCCTCCCGAGTGGCGCAGCGGTCTAAGGCACCGGAGGCGTCACTACAGATCCGGGTTCCATCCCGGGCTGTGTTGCAGCCGGCCGTGACCGGGAGACTCATGAGGCGGTACACAATTGGCCCAGCGTCGTCCGGGTTAAGGGAGGGTTTGGCCGGCTGGGATGTCCTCGTCCCAGGCGCCTCATCCCTTGTGGCGGCCGGGCGCCTGCACACTGACCTCGGTCGCCAGCTCTCCCAAATCCGTACGGGACTTGCAGTGATGGGACAAGACTGTAACTACCGAAATTGGGGAGAAAAAGGGGTAAAAAGTACCGCTCCCAAAAAATTAATACTAAGACCCTGTCTTCGTCCCAAATGACACCCTATTCCCGATGGTGCAGTACTTTAGACCAGAATCCTATGGGCCAAAGTAGTGCACTATATAGGGAATAGGGTGCCATTTGGTGCATATATCCTTTCTATTCCTCTCAGCTAATGAGGGAGCAGGTTAGACTTTAATTGTTGGAATATTTCAGTGTGGGAATTTCTCTGAATGGTCTCCCGAGACTATGATGCCGACGAAGTGCGTTCCTACGGTCCACAAATGACAAGCTGCTGTTGTGGCATGACTGCGCAAGACTCCCCAATGGGTTTATTGTGGATGGTGGTTCTTGCTGTTGTTTACTGAAACATGGGAGGGATTAGCAGCAAACACAATAACAAAGATCAGGGTAGCTGGGATTGGCTCCAACAACAGACAAATGATCTGCACAGTAAAGAACAGTTTATTGAAGGCTTTCAGTGGTCTGGGCTGGAGTCCAGTTTCTGACAGACCACTTCCAGCATCTTCTATTAAGTTGTTTCTCTTAGTCACTTATACTAGACCTCACACACACACACA
>NW_025748303.1:0-37179 GCF_021184085.1 Oncorhynchus gorbuscha | reverse complement strand
CTGTTATTCAGCTTGTATTTTTCCGACAGGGTTCTCATTTATCTAATTATCTCCTCCCCCTCTCTCTCCTCTCTCTCTCCTCTCCCCCTTCTCCCTCCTCTCCCCTTCTCCCTCCTCTCCCCCTTCTCCCTCCTCTCCCTCCTTCCTCTCCTCTCTCTCTCTCCCCTCTCCCTCCTCTCCCCCTTCTCCCTCCTCTCCCCCTTCTCCCCCTCTCCTCTCCTCTCCCCCTCTCCCTCCTCTCCCCCCTCTCTCCTCTCCCCCCCTCTCCCCTCTCCCTCCTCTCCCCTTCTCCCTCCTCTCCCCCTCTCCTCTCCTCTCCCCCCTCCCCAGTGTCTCCCCCTCTCTCTCCCTCTCCCCCTCTCCTCTCCTCTCCCCCTCTCCCTCCTCTCCCCCTCTGTCTTTCTCTCCCCCTCTCCCTCCTCTCCCTCCTCCACAGTGTCTAAGAAAGTGGGGTTTCAGGCGTTGTGAGGATATCTGTTGGATCAAAACCAATAAGACCAACCCTGGAAAGACCAAAACCTCGACCCTAAAGCTGTGTTTCAGAGAGAACCAAGGTAACACACACCATGACACACACACACCATGACCCTCGACCCTAAAGCTGTGTTTCAGAGAACCAAGGTAACACACACCATGACACACACACACCATGACACACACACACACCATGACACACACACACCATGACACCAACCCTGGAAAGACCAAAACCCTCGACCCTAAAGCTGTGTTTCAGAGAACCAAGGTAACACACACCATGACACACACACACCATGACCCTCGACCCTAAAGCTGTGTTTCAGAGAACCAAGGTAACACACACCATGACACACACACACACCATGACACACACACACACCATGGCACACACACACCAGCGACACCAACACACACACCATGACACACACACACACACACCATGACACGCACACACACACACCATGACACACACACACCAGCGACACTAACACACACACACCAGCGACACCAATACACACACACACACCAGCGACACCAACACACACACACACACACCAGCGACACCAACACACACACACCAGCGACACCAACACACACACTGTCTCATGGCACAATTTACAGAAATGTACCATGATTTCTCTTATTTCTACCCTCCCCTCCTCCCTCCCCCCCCTCCCTCTCCTCCCCCTCCTCTCCTCTCCTCTCTCCCCTCTCTCCTCATCCCCCTCCCTCTCTCCCCCTCCTCCCTCTCCTCTTCCCCTCCCCTCTCCCACCCCCTCCTCCCTCTCCTCTTCCCCCCCTCTCCTCTTCCTCCTCCCTCTCCTATTCCCCCTCCCTCTCCCCCCTCTCCTCTCCCCTCCCCCCTCTTCCCCTCCCTCCCCCCCCCTCCTCTCCCCCCCCCTCTCCTCTCACCCCCCCTCTCCCCTCTAGGAACACTGTCTAATGGGTATTAAAGGAACAGTCCGGCGGTCTACAGATGGGGATTTCATCCACGCCAACGTGGATATTGACCTGATTATTACCGAGGAGCCTGAGATCGGGAACGTGGAGAAACCGGTGGAGATATTTCATATCATAGAACACTTCTGTCTGGGGAGACGAAGGCTCCACCTGTTTGGACGAGACTCTACCATCAGACCAGGTGGGTCCTCAGACCAGGTGGGTCATCAGACCAGGTGGGTCATCAGACCAGGTGGGGCATCAGACCAGGTGGGGCATTAGACCAGGTGGGGCATTAGACCAGGTGGGTCCTCAGACCAGGTGGGTCAACAGACCAGGTGGGACATCAGACCAGGTGGGGAGACGAAGATTCCACCTGTTTGGACGAGACTCCACCATCAGACCAGGTGTGACGCTGCGGACTAGCTCAGTGCTGCCCCCTCTCGTTGACTAGCTCAGTGCTGCCCCCTCTCGTTGACTAGCTCAGTGCTGCCCCCTCTAGTTGACTAGCTCAGTGCTGCCCCCTCTCGTTGACTAGCTCAGTGCTGCCCCCTCTAGTTGACTAACTCAGTGCTGCCCCCTCTCGTTGACTAGCTCAGTGCTGCCCCCTCTCGTTGACTAGCTCAGTGCTGCCCCCTCTCGTTGACTAGCTCAGTGCTGCCCCCTCTAGTTGACTAGCTCAGTGCTGCCCCCTCTCGTTGACTAGCTCAGTGCTGCCCCCTCTAGTTGACTAGCTCAGTGCTGCCCCTCTAGTTGACTAGCTCAGTGCTGCCCCCTCTAGTTGACTAGCTCAGTGCTGACCCTCTAGTTGACTAGCTCAGTGCTGCCCCCTCTCGTTGACTAGCTCAGTGCTGCCCCCTCTAGTTGACTAGCTCAGTGCTGCCCCCTCTAGTTGACTAACTCAGTGCTGCCCCCTCTCGTTGACTAGCTCAGTGCTGCCCCCTCTCGTTGACTAGCTCAGTGCTGCCCCCTCTAGTTGACTAACTCTAGTTGAAGGCTGACTGGGGTACTGACTAGCTCAGTGCTGCCCCCTCTCGTTGACTAACTCTAGTTGAAGGCTGACCCCTACTGCAGGCTAGCTCAGTGCTGCCCCCTCTCGTTGACTAACTCTAGTTGAAGGCTGACTGGGGTACTGAGGCTAGCTCAGTGCTGCCCCCTCTCGTTGACTAACTCTAGTTGAAGGCTGACTGGGGTACTGCAGGCTAGCTCAGTTCTGCCCCCTCTCGTTGACTAGCTCTAAATCAAATCAAATCAAATTTATTTATATAGCCCTTCGTACATCAGCTGATATCTCAAAGTGCTGTACAGAAACCCAGCCTAAAACCCCAAACAGCAAACAATGCAAGTGTAGAAGCACGGTGGCTTGGAAAAACTCCCTAGAAAGGCCCCCCTAGGAAGAAACCTGTGGAACCAGGCTATGTGGGGTGGCCAGTCCTCTTCTGGCTGTGCCGGGTAGTTGACTAGCACATAACAGAACATGACCAAGATGTTCAAATGTTCATAAATGACCAGCATGGTCGAATAATAACAAGGCAGAACAGTTGAAACTGGAGCAGCAGCACAGTCAGGTGGACTGGGGACAGCAAGGAGTCATCATGTCAGGTAGTGCTGGGGCACGGTCCTAGGGCTCAGGTCCTCCGAGAGAGAGAAAGAAAGAGAGAAGTGGAATTAGACCCCACTCTGGTTGACTAGCAGGACACCGAATAGGACAGGAGAAGTACTCAGATATAACAAACTGACCCTGACCCCCGACACATAAACTACTGCAGCATAAATACTGGAGGCTGAGACAGGAGGGGTCAGGAGACACTGTGGCCCCATCCAGGACACCCCCCTCGCAGGGCCAAACAGGAAGGATATAACCCCACCCACTTTGCCAAAGCACAGCCCCCACACCACTAGAGGGATATCTTCAACCACCAACTTACCATCCTGAGACAAGGCTGAGTATGACCACAAAGATCTCCCCCACGGCACAACCCAGGGCGCCAGCCCAGACAGGCTGCCCACAACAGACTAGCTCAGTGCCCACTCAGGTGACTAGCCCAGTGCCCCCCCAGGGACGGCATGAGAGAGCCCCAGTAAGCCAGTGGAAAGTGGGAACCGGCCAGGCAGAGACAGCAGGCGGTTCCCTCTCATTGCTCCAGAGCTGACTTTCCGTTCACCTTCCCACTCCTGGGCCAGACTACACCAATCATATGACCCACTGAAGAGATGAGTCTTCAGTAAAGACTTAAAGGTTGAGACCGAGTTTGCCCGTCTCTGACATGGGTAGTGCAGACCGTTCCATAAAAATGGAACTCTATAGGAGAAAGCCCCTGCCTCCAGCTGTTTGCTTAGAAATTCTAGGGACAATTAGGAGGCCTGCGTCTTGTGACCGCTCAGTGCTGCCCCCTAGGTATGTATGGCAGACCAAATCAGAGAGATAGGTAGGAGCAAGCCCATGTAATGCTTTGTAGGTTAGAGTAAACTCAGTGCTGCCCCCTCTGCTTGACAGGAAGCCAGTGTAGAGAGCTAGCACTGGAGTAATATGATCAAATTTTTTGGTTCTAGTCAGGATTCTAGCAGCTGCATTTAGCACTAAGTGAAGTTTATTTAGTGCTTTATCCGGGTAGCTCGTTGACTAGCATTGCCCCCTAGTCTAACCAAGCTCAGTGACAAAAGCATGGATTAATTTTTTCTGCATCATTTTTGGACAGAAAGTTTCTGATTTTTGCAATGTTACGTAAATGGAAAAAAGCTGTCCTCGAAATGGTCTTGATATGTTCTTCAAAAGAGAGATCAGGGTCCAGAGTAACGCCGAGGTCCTTCACAGTTTTATTTGAGACGACTGTACAACCATTAAGATTAATTGTCAGATTCAACAGAAGGTACTGCAGCATGTCATTACAAGTCCTTCTGTGTGCATTTTAAAAACCGTCTGACTGACGGACAGGTTGTGGTCCATTTATTTTGGTTAAATGTATTTCTATCCCTCTCACTCCCCCCCTCTCTCCCCTATCTCCTCCCTCTCTATCTCTCTTCTCCTCTCTGTCTCTTTCTCTCTCTCTCCTCCCCTCTCTATCTCTCTTCTCCTCTCTGTCTCTCTCTCTCTCTCTCCAGGGTGGTTGACAGTAGGTCCTACTCTGACCAACAGTAACTTCAACTCAGAGTCTTACTCCTCCCACTTCTCAATCACACAGTCTCACCTCTCAGGTAGGTCCTTAATCACACACACACACACACACCTCAATCTGTCTTGTCTGTTCTCTCTCTCTCTCCTCCATCTCTTCTCTCTCCCTCTCCCTCTCTCCTCCATCTCATCTCTCTCTCTCCTCTCCCTCTCCTCCTCCATCTCATCTCTCTCTCTCCTCTCCCTCTCCTCCATCTCATCTCTCTCCTCCATCTCTCCTCTCTCCTCTCTCTCTCTCTCTCTCTCTCTCTCTCCTCTCATCTCTCTCTCTCTCTCCTCCATCTCTTCTCTCTCTCCATCTCTCTCTCTCTCTCTCCCCTCTCCTCCATCTCATCTCACTCTCCTCCCTCCCTCTCCTCCATCTCATCTCTCTCCTCCATCTCTTCTCTCTCTCTCCTCCATCTCATCTCTCTCCTCCATCTCATCTCTCTCCTCCATCTCATCTCTCCCTCCATCTCATCTCTCTCCTCCATCTCATCTCTCTCTCCATCTCATCTCTCCCTCCATCTCTTCTCTCTCTCTCCTCTCTCTCCCATCTCATCTCTCTCTCTCCTCTCCCTCTCCTCCATCTCTTCTCTCTCCTCCATCTCTTCTCTCTCTTCCATCTCATCTCTCCAACATCTCTCCTCTCTCCTCCATCTCTTCTCTCTCTCTCCTCTCCCTCTCCTCCATCTCTCCTCTCTCTCCTCCATCTCTCCTCTCTCTCCTCCATCTCTCCTCTCTCTCCTCCATCTCTCCTCCATCTCTCCTCCATCTCTCCTCCATGTCTCCTCTCTCTCCTCCATCTCTCCTCTCTCCTCTCTCTCCTCCATCTCTCCTCTCTCTCTCCTCCATCTCTCTTCTCTCTCCTCCATCTCTCTCTCTCTCCTCCATCTCCCTCTCTCCTCCATCTCTCCCTCTCTCCTCCATCTCTCTCTCTCTCCTCCATCTCTTCTCTCTCTCCTCTCATCTCTCCTCTCTCCTCCATCTCTCCTCTCTCCTCTCTCTCTCCTCCATCTCTCCTCTCTCTCCTCCATCTCTCCATCTCTCCTCCATCTCTCCTCCATCTCTCCTCTCTCTCCTCCATCTCTCCTCCATCTCTCCTCTCTCTCCTCCATCTCTCCTCTCTCTCCTCCATCTCTCCTCTCTCTCCTCCATCTCTCCTCTCTCCTCTCTCTCCTCCATCTCCCTCTCTCCTCCATCTCTCCCTCTCTCCTCCATCTCTCTCTCTCTCCTCCATCTCTCCTCTCTGTCCTCCATCTCTCCTCTCTCTCCTCCATCTCTCCTCTCTCTCTCCTCCATCTCTCTTCTCTCTCCTCCATCTCTCCTCTCTCTCCTCCATCTCTCTCTCTCTCCTCCATCTCCCTCTCTCCTCCATCTCTCCCTCTCTCCTCCATCTCTCTCTCTCTCCTCCATCTCTTCTCTCTCTCCTCTCATCTCTCCTCTCTCCTCCATCTCTCCTCTCTCCTCTCTCTCTCCTCCATCTCTCTCTCTCTCCTCCATCTCCCTCTCTCCTCCATCTCTCTCTCTCTCTCTCTCCTCCATCTCTTCTCTCTCTCCTCTCATCTCTCCTCCATCTCTCCTCTCTCCTCTCTCTCTCCTCCATCTCTCCTCTCTCTCCTCCATCTCTCCTCTCTCTCCTCCATCTCTCTCTCTCTCTCCATCTCTCTCTCTCTCCTCCATCTCTCTCCCTCTCCTCCATCTCTCTCTCTCTCTCTCCCTCTCCTCCATCTCTCCTCTCCTCTCCTCCATCTCTTCTCTCTCTTTCCTCTCTCTCTCCTCCATCTCTCTCTCTCCTCCATCTCTTCTCTCTCTCTCTCCTCTCATCTCTCCTCTCTCTCTCTCCCTCTCCTCCATCTCTCTCTCCTCTCCCTCTCCTCCATCTCTTCTCTCTCTTTCCTCTCTCTCTCTCCCATCTCTCTCTCTCTCCTCCATCTCTTCTCTCCTCTCTCCTCTCATCTCTCCTCTCTCTCCTCCATCTCTTCTCTCTCTCTCCTCTCCCTCTCCTTCATCTCTCTCTCCTCATCTCTCCTCTCTTTCCTCCATCTCTCTCCTCTCCTCTCATCTCTCCTCTCTCTCCTCCATCTCTCTCTCTCTCCTCCATCTCTCTCCCTCTCCTCCATCTCTCCTCTCTCTCCTCTCCCTCTCCTCCATCTCTCCTCTCTCTCCTCTCCCTCTCCTCCATCTCTTCCTCTCCTCCATCTCTCTCTCTCTCCTCTCATCTCTCATCTCTCTCCTCCATCTCATCTCTCTCCTCCATCTCTCTCCCTCTCCTCCATCTCTTCTCTCTCTCTCCTCCATCTCATCTCTCTCTCTCCCATCTCTCTCTCTCTCATCTCTCTCTCTCTCTCTCTCCTCTCATCTCTCCTCCCTCTCCTCCATCTCTCCTCTCTCTCTCCTCTCATCTCTCCTCTCTCTCCTCCATCTCTCTCTCTCTCCTCCATCTCTCTCTCTCTCCTCCATCTCTCTCCCTCTCCTCCATCTCTCTCTCTCTCCTCCATCTCATCTCTCTCTCCCTCTCCTCCATCTCTCTCTCTCCTCTCCCTCTCCTCCATCTCTTCCCTCTCCTCCATCTCATCTCTCTCCTCCATCTCATCTCTCTCCTCCATCTCATCTCTCTCTCCTCTCTCTCTCTCTCTCATCTCTCTCTCTCCTCTCTCTCCTCTCATCTCTCCTCTCTCTCCTCTCATCTCTCCTCTCTCTCTCTCTCATCTCTCTCCTCTCTCTCCTCTCCCTCTCCTCCCATCTCTTCCCTCTCCTCCATCTCATCTCTCTCTCTCTCTCTCCTCTCTCTCTCCTCTCCTCTCTCCTCTCTCTCCTCTCCCTCTCCTCCATCTCTTCCCTCTCCTCCATCTCATCTCTCTCCCTCTCTCTCCTCTCCCTCTCCTCCATCTCTTCCCTCTCCTCCATCTCATCTCTCTCTCTCTCTCTCCTCTCTCTCTCTCCTCTCATCTCTTCTCTCTCTCCTCTCCCTCTCCTCCATCTCATCTCTCTCTCCTCTCCTCTCCTCCATCTCTTCCCTCTCCTCCATCTCATCTCTCTCTCCCTCTCCCTCTCCTCCATCTCATCTCTCTCTCCTCTCCCTCTCCTCTCCTCCATCTTCTCTCTCTCTCCTCTCTCTCTCTCATCTTCTCTCTCCCTCTCTCTCTCATCTCTCATCTCTCCTCTCTCTCATCTCTCATCTCTCCTCTCTCTCTCCTCTCATCTCTCCTCTCTCTCCTCATCTCTCCTCTCATCTCTCCTCTCTCTCTCCTCTCATCTCTCCTCTCATCTCTCCTCTCTCTCTCCTCTCATCTCTCCTCTCTCTCTCCTCTCATCTCTCCTCTCTCTCTCCTCTCATCTCTCCTCTCTCTCTCCTCATCTCTCCTCTCTCTCCTCCATCTCTTCTTCTCTTGTCTAATCCCTCTGTTCTCTCCTCTCATCTCTCCTCTCTCTCTCCTCATCTCTCCTCTCATCTCTCCTCTCTCTCTCCTCTCATCTCTCCTCTCATCTCTCCTCTCTCTCTCCTCTCATCTCTCCTCTCTCTCTCCTCTCATCTCTCCTCTCTCTCTCCTCATCTCTCCTCTCTCTCCTCCATCTCTTCTTCTCTTTGTCTAATCCCTCTGTTCTCTCCTCTCTCTCTCCTCTCATCTCTCCCACTCTCTCTCCTCTCATCTCTCCTCTCTCTCTCCTCTCATCTCTCCTCTCTCTCCTCATCTCTCCACTCTCCTCCATCTCTTCTTCTCTTGTCTAATCCCTCTGTTCTCTCTCTCTCTCTCACTCTCATCTCTCCACTCTCCCTCTCCTCCATCTCATCTCTCTCTCCTCTCCACTCTCCTCCATCTTCTCTCTCTCTCCTCTCTCTCTCTCATCTCTCTCTCTCCTCTCTCTCACACATCTCTCCTCTCTCTCTCCTCTCATCTCTCCTCTCCTCTCTCCTCTCATCTCTCATCTCTCCTCTCTCTCATCTCTCATCTCTCCTCTCTCTCTCTCACTCATCTCTCCTCTCTCTCTCCTCTCATCTCTCCTCTCTCTCTCCTCATCTCTCCTCTCATCTCTCCAGTCTCTCCTCTCATCTCTCCTCTCATCTCTCCTCTCTCTCTCCTCTCATCTCTCTCACTCTCTCTCCTCTCATCTCTCTCTCTCTCTCCTCTCATCTCTCCTCTCTCTCTCCTCATCTCTCCTCTCTCTCCTCCATCTCTTCTTCTCTTGTCTAATCCCTCTGTTCTCTCCTCTCTCTCTCCTCTCATCTCTCCTCTCCCTCTCCTCCATCTCTTCTCTCTCTCCATCTCATATCCCTCTCTCCTCTCCTCTATATCATCTCTTCTTCTCTTGTCAAATCCCTCTGTTCTCTCCTCTCTCTCTCCTCCATCTCTTCTTCTCTGGTCTAATCCCTCTGTTCTCTCCTCCATCTCTTCTTCTCTGGTCTAATCCCTCTGTTCTCTCCTCTTTCTCTCCTCCATCTCTTCTTCTCTGGTCTAATCCCTCTGTTCTCTCCTCTCTCTCTCCTCCATCTCTTCTTCTCTGGTCTAATCCCTCTGTTCTCTCCTCTCTCTCTCCTCCATCTCTTCTTCTCTGGTCTAATCCCTCTGTTCTCTCCTCTTGATGTGTCCTCCAGGCTGTACGGAGGAGATAGAACGTCTGCGACCCAAGTCACCTCCCTCCAAGCTGAAGTCAGACCGTGGAGGGGGTCATCCCGTGGGGGTGGGGGGTCCTAACGCCGGCCGTGGGGGGACAGGGGCCGGGAGAGGAACAGGTCCTTTAGGGGGGACAGGGGAGGGTTCAGAGGGCGGGAACCACACCGCGGGTTCCCACCTCGCTAGGGACGGGCAGACAGATTATACTGAGAGATGGTCGGACACTCGTATTCTGTACCCTCGTCCAGAAGTGTCCACTCCTTCTCTCCTCGTGATTGGTTGGTGCACCTGTCCGGTCCTTTTAAATCCACGTGGGGGAGTGAACACATGCACACTTCAGGAGGAGGAGCCCCTCCCACCTCTCTCTCTCACACACACACACACACACACACACACACACACACACACACACACACACACACACACACACACACACACACACACACACACACACACACACACACACACACACACACACACACACACTCTCAGTCTCTCTCTCTCTCACACACACACACTCTCCAGTCTCTCTCTCTCTCACACACACACACACCTCTCCAGTCTCTCTCTCTCTCTCAGTGGGTCTCCAGTCTCTCTCTCTCACACACACACACACACCTCTCCAGTCTCTCTCTCTCACACACACACACACACACACACACACACACACACACACACACACACACACACACACACACACACACACACACACACACACCTCTCCAGTCTCTCTCTCTCTCTCTCTCTCTCACACACACACACCTCTCCAGTCTCTCTCTCTCACACACACAGAACCACTGATATGTCTCTCAGTCTCTCTCTCTCACACACACACACACACACACCTCTCCAGTCTCTCTCTCTCACACACACACACACACACCTCTCCAGTCTCTCTCTCTCACACACACACACCTCTCCAGTCTCTCTCTCTCACACACACACACACACCTCTCCAGTCTCTCTCTCTCACACACACACACACACACCTCTCCAGTCTCTCTCTCTCACACACACACACACACACACACACACACACACACACACACACACACACACACACACACACACAGAACCACATATGTCACACACATCACACACACACACACACACACCTCTCCAGTCTCTCTCTCTCACACACACACACACACCCTCTCCAGTCTCTCTCTCTCACACACACACACCTCTCCAGTCTCTCTCTAATCACACACACACACACACCTCTCCAGTCTCTCTCTCACACACACACACCTCTCCAGTCTCTCTCTCTCACACACACACACACACACACACACACACACACACACACACACACACACACACACACACACACACACACACACACACACACACACACACACACACACACACCTCTCCAGTCTCTCTCTCACACACACACACCTATCTAGATGGTTGTAAAATAGTCTTCTGATCTATAGATTGATAATAAACATGTTTTTATGAATGTTTTTTTTTTACCTTCTAATAAAACATCATCAGAACCACTGATATGTCTGGAGTGGGTTTAATCTACCAGAACCACTGATATGTCTGGAGTGGGTTTAATCTACCAGAACCACTGATATGTCTGGAGTGGGTTTAATCTGCCAGAACATCATCAGAACCATTGATATGTCTGGAGTGGGTTTAATCAACCAGAACCACTGATATGTCTGGAGAACCACTGATATGTCTGGTTTTAATCTACCAGAACCACTGATATGTCTGGAGTGGGTTTAATCTACCAGTTTAACATCTACCAGAACCACTGATATGTCTGGAGTGGGTTTAATCTACCAGAACCACTGATATGTCTGGAGTGGGTTTAATCTACCAGAACCACTGATATGTCTGGAGTGGGTTTAATCTACCAGAACCACTGATATGTCTGGAGTGGGTTTAATCTACCAGAACCATTGATATGTCTGGAGTGGGTTTAATCTACCAGAACCACTGATATGTCTGGAGTGGGTTTAATCTACCAGAACAGAACATCATCAGAACCACTGATATGTCTGGAGTGGGTTTAATCTACCAGAACCATTGATTTGTCTGGAGTGGGTTTAATCTACCAGAACATCATCAGAATACGTCATCATCTCTGTTCCTGGAGAGAGACCCTCCTATTGGTCCAACCCTGTTCCTGGAGGGAGACCCTCCTATTGGTCCAACCCTGTTCCTGGTGAGAGACCCTCCTATTGGTCCAAACCTGTTCCTGGAGAGATACCCTCCTATTGGTCCAACCCTGTTCCTGGAGAGAGACCCTGTTGGTCCAACCCTGTTCCTGGAGGGAGACCCTCCTATTGGTCCAACCCTGTTCCTGGAGAGAGACCCTCCTATTGGTCCAACCCTGTTCCTGGAGGGAGACCCTCCTATTGGTCCAACCCTGTTCCTGGAGAGAGACCCTCCTATTGGTCCAACACTGTTCCTGGAGAGAGACCCTCCTGTTGACCACTAGAGGGTAGTAGTACCCCAGGAGCAGTGTTGACCACTAGAGGGTAGTAGTACCCCAGGAGCAGTGTTGACCACTAGAGGGTAGTAGTACCCCAGGAGCAGTGTTGACCACTAGAGGGTAGTAGTGCCCCAGGAGCAGTGTTGACCACTAGAGGGTAGTAGTGCCCCAGGAGCAGTGTTGACCACTAGAGGGTAGTAGTACCCCAGGAGCAGTGTTGACCACTAGAGGGTAGTAGTACCCCAGGAGCAGTGTTGACCACTAGAGGGTAGTAGTGCCCCAGGAGCAGTGTTGACCACTAGAGGGTAGTAGTACCCCAGGAGCAGTGTTGACCACTAGAGGGTAGTAGTACCCCAGGAGCAGTGTTGACCACTAGAGGGTAGTAGTGCCCCAGGAGCAGTGTTGACCACTAGAGGGTAGTAGTGCCCCAGGAGCAGTGTTGACCACTAGAGGGTAGTAGTGCCCCAGGAGCAGTGTTGACCACTAGAGGGTAGTAGTTCTGCAGTAACAGTGTTGACCACTAGAGGGTAGTAAGTGCTGCAGTAACAGTGTTGACCACTAGAGGGTAGTAAGTGCTCCATGAGCAGTGTCGGGCAGCCCTGGTGCGCTGTAGTAGATGTTTGCAGAGAGGAAGAGGGTTTCAGAAAATACTAAAACCAGAAATAATATATCCGTGCTCCTACATCTGCATCGCTTCCTGTTTGGGGTTTTAGGCTGGGTTTCTATTGAGTACTCTGTGACATCAACTGACGTAAAATTTCATTGATTGATAATTACACAAACCGAGTCACTTTCTCATTGACCTCCATTAAAAAAAAAATCAAAAAGACAAATTTGGTCAACAAAAAATGTAATTGCTAGTTTGCTCAAATAGAAGTTCCGTAAAAAAAAAACAAATTTACATCAGGAGCTGTGCCTCTTGTTTACACGTGTATCTGACCTCTCATTGGCTAGAATGATCCCACCTGATCTCGCCTTCCATCTTTGAGAACATGTATTTTCATTATTAGAGCTGTCACTCGACTATCTTGTCAATATAACAGATAATATTTGATGTAGGTTAAATGTCATCAAATAAATAACATTAATTGTCTGGAGATCATCTGGTTTCATCTTTTTCTGTCTAAATCACTTTTACTAGATCATCTGATATTCTAGATCAGTTAGTTTTGTCTAGTCTAGATGTTTCTAGCTCGATGTCTGCCTGTCTCTCCCTGGCTCCTCTAGCTAGATCGCTGTCTGCCTGTCTCTCCCTGGCTCTTCTAGCTAGCTCACTGTACCCCTGTCTCTCCCTGGCTCCTCTAGCTAGCTCGCTGTCTACCTGTCTCTCCCTGGCTCCTCTAGCTAGCTCACTGTACCCCTGTCTCTCCTTGGCTCCTCTAGCTAGCTCACTGTACCCCTGTCTCTCCCTGGCTCCTCTAGCTAGCTCACTGTACCCCTGTCTCTCCCTGGCTCCTCTAGCTAGCTCACTGTACCCCTGTCTCTCCTTGGCTCCTCTAGCTAGCTCACTGTACCCCTGTCTCTCCCTGGCTCCTCTAGCTAGCTCACTGTACCCCGGTCTCTCCCTGGCTCCTCTAGCTAGCTCACTGTACCCCTGTCTCTCCTTGGCTCCTCTAGCTAGCTCACTCTACCCCTGTCTCTCCCTGGCTCCTCTAGCTAGCTTGCTGTCTGCCTGTCTCTCCCTGGCTCCTCTAGCTAGCTCACTGTACCCCTGTCTCCTCTAGCTAGCTCGCTGTACCCCTGTTAATACCACTACATACTGTATTAAAAGGTTGGCTGGTCCTCAGTGTTAATACCACTACATACTGGTATTAACACTGAGGACCAGCCAACCTTTTAATACAGTATGTAGTGGTATTAACACTGAGGACCAGCGTTAAGTGACCAAATACTTATTTTCCACCATAATTTGCAAATAAATTCATTAAAAATCCTACAATGTGATTTTCTGGATTTTTTTTTCTCATTTTGTCTGTCATAGTTGAAGTGTACCTATGATGAAAATTACAGGCCTCTCATCTTTTTAAGTGGGAGAACTTGCAAAATTGGTGGCTGACTAAATACTTTTTTGGCCCACTGTAAGTTAATGACTCTGTATTAAGTGGGGCAGAAGGCTGCAGTTTGAAGTGAATCAAGTGATTCAGCTCCTATGGTTTTATACTGCAGTTAGAAGGAATCAAGTGAATCAGCTCCTATGGTTTTATACTGCAGTTAGAAGTGAATCAGCTCCTATGGTTAAATTAAGATCAGAGGTATATTTTTCTTACAAAACACACTGCAAATGTGGACCAGTGGACTAGATTAACTGCAAATGTGGACCAGTGGACTAGATTAACTGCAAATGTGGACCAGTGGACTAGATTAACTGCAAATGTGGACCAGTGGACTAGATTAACTGCAAATGTGGACCAGTGGACTAGATTAACTGTAAAGAAGACAACTGGACTAGATTAACTGTAAAGAAGACAACTGGACCAGATTAACTGTAAAAAAGACAACTGGACTAGATTAACTGTAAAAAAAAAAGACAACTGGAGTAGATTAACTGTAAAGAAGACAACTGGACCAGATTAACTGAAAAGAAGACAACTGGAGTAGATTAACTGTAAATAAGACAACTGGACCAGATTAACTGAAAAGAAACCAACTGGACTAGATTAACTCTAAAGAAGCAAACTGGACCAGATTAACTGTAAATAAGACAACTGGACCAGATTAACTGTAAAGAAGCCAACTGGACCAGATTAACTGTAAAGAAGACAACTGGACCAGATTAACTGTAAAGAAGACAACACCATGTTATATTTTTTGAAAATGCTTTATTTATCTAGTTAACCACTATAAATACAACAAGCTGAAAAATAACCAGGAGCAAAACCGGTCCCAGGTCTAAACAGGGACACCAGGAGCATAGAAAACCGGTCCCAGGTCTAAACAGGGACACCAGGAGCATAGAAAACCGGTCCCAGGTCTAAACAGGGACACCAGGAGCATAGAAAACCAGTCTCAGGTCTAAACAGGGACAGCGGAGCATAGAAAACCGGTCCCAGGTCTAAACAGGGACAGCGGAGCATAGAAAACCAGTCCCAGGTCTAAACAGGGACACCAGGAGCATAGAAAACCAGTCCCAGGTCTAAACAGGGACACCAGGAGCATAGACAACCAGTCCCAGGTCTAAACAGGGACACCAGGAGCATAGAAAACCAGTCCCAGGTCTAAACAGGGACACCAGGAGCATAGAAAACCGGTCCTAGGTCTAAACAGGGACACCAGGAGCATAGAAAACCGGTCCCAGGTCTAAACAGGGACACCAGGAGCATAGAAAACCAGTCCCAGGTCTAAACAGGGACAGCGGAGCATAGAAAACCAGTCCCAGGTCTAAACAGGGACAGCAGGAGCATAGAAAACCAGTCCCAGGTCTAAACAGGGACAGCGGAGCATAGAAAACCAGTCCCAGGTCTAAACAGGGACACCAGGAGCATAGAAAACCAGTCCCAGGTCTAAACAGGGACAGCGGAGCATAGAAAACCAGTCCCAGGTCTAAACAGGGACACCAGGAGCATAGAAAACCAGTCCCAGGTCTAAACAGGGACAGCGGAGCATAGAAAACCAGTCCCAGGTCTAAACAGGGACAGCGGAGCATAGAAAACCAGTCCCAGGTCTAAACAGGGACAGCAGGAGCATAGAAAACCAGTCCCAGGTCTAAACAGGGACAGCGGAGCATAGAAAACCAGTCCCAGGTCTAAACAGGGACACCAGGAGCATAGAAAACCAGTCCCAGGTCTAAACAGGGACAGCGGAGCATAGAAAACCAGTCCCAGGTCTAAACAGGGACAGCGGAGCATAGAAAACCAGTCCCAGGTCTAAACAGGGA
This sequence comes from Oncorhynchus gorbuscha, assembly GCF_021184085.1. Taxonomy (NCBI): domain Eukaryota; kingdom Metazoa; phylum Chordata; class Actinopteri; order Salmoniformes; family Salmonidae; genus Oncorhynchus; species Oncorhynchus gorbuscha. The sequence goes on along the minus strand of NW_025748303.1, from coordinate 21,667 downwards.
CAGCAGGAGCATAGAAAACCAGTCCCAGGTCTAAACAGGGACAGCGGAGCATAGAAAACCAGTCCCAGGTCTAAACAGGGACAGCAGGAGCATAGAAAACCGGTCCCAGGTCTAAACAGGGACACCAGGAGCATAGAAAACCAGTCCCAGGTCTAAACAGGGACACCAGGAGCATAGAAAACCAGTCCCAGGTCTAAACAGGGACACCAGGAGCATAGAAAACCGGTCCCAGGTCTAAACAGGGACAGCAGGAGCATAGAAAACCGGTCCCAGGTCTAAACAGGGACACCAGGAGCATAGAAAACCAGTCCCAGGTCTAAACAGGGACAGCGGAGCATAGAAAACCAGTCCCAGGTCTAAACAGGGACAGCAGGAGCATAGAAAACCGGTCCCAGGTCTAAACAGGGACAGCAGGAGCATAGAAAACCAGTCCCAGGTCTAAACAGGGACACCAGGAGCATAGAAAACCAGTCCCAGGTCTAAACAGGGACACCAGGAGCATAGAAAACCAGTCCCAGGTCTAAACAGGGACAGCAGGAGCATAGAAAACCGGTCCCAGGTCTAAACAGGGATAGCGGAGCATAGAAAACCAGTCCCAGGTCTAAACAGGGACACCAGGAGCATAGAAAACCAGTCCCAGGTCTAAACAGGGACAGCGGAGCATAGAAAACCAGTCCCAGGTCTAAACAGGGACAGCGGAGCATAGAAAACCAGTCCCAGGTCTAAACAGGGACAGCAGGAGCATAGAAAACCGGTCCCAGGTCTAAACAGGGACAGCGGAGCATAGAAAACCAGTCCCAGGTCTAAACAGGGACACCAGGAGCATAGAAAACCAGTCCCAGGTCTAAACAGGGACAGCGGAGCATAGAAAACCAGTCCCAGGTCTAAACAGGGACAGCGGAGCATAGAAAACCAGTCCCAGGTCTAAACAGGGACAGCAGGAGCATAGAAAACCAGTCCCAGGTCTAAACAGGGACAGCGGAGCATAGAAAACCAGTCCCAGGTCTAAACAGGGACAGCAGGAGCATAGAAAACCGGTCCCAGGTCTAAACAGGGACACCAGGAGCATAGAAAACCAGTCCCAGGTCTAAACAGGGACACCAGGAGCATAGAAAACCAGTCCCAGGTCTAAACAGGGACACCAGGAGCATAGAAAACCAGTCCCAGGTCTAAACAGGGACAGCGGAGCATAGAAAACCAGTCCCAGGTCTAAACAGGGACAGCGGAGCATAGAAAACCAGTCCCAGGTCTAAACAGGGACACCAGGAGCATAGAAAACCAGTCCCAGGTCTAAACAGGGACAGCGGAGCATAGAAAACCGGTCCCAGGTCTAAACAGGGACACCAGGAGCATAGAAAACCAGTCCCAGGTCTAAACAGGGACAGCGGAGCATAGAAAACCAGTCCCAGGTCTAAACAGGGACAGCGGAGCATAGAAAACCAGTCCCAGGTCTAAACAGGGACAGCAGGAGCATAGAAAACCAGTCCCAGGTCTAAACAGGGACAGCGGAGCATAGAAAACCAGTCCCAGGTCTAAACAGGGACAGCAGGAGCATAGAAAACCGGTCCCAGGTCTAAACAGGGACACCAGGAGCATAGAAAACCAGTCCCAGGTCTAAACAGGGACACCAGGAGCATAGAAAACCAGTCCCAGGTCTAAACAGGGACACCAGGAGCATAGAAAACCGGTCCCAGGTCTAAACAGGGACAGGAGGAGCATAGAAAACCGGTCCCAGGTCTAAACAGGGACACCAGGAGCATAGAAAACCAGTCCCAGGTCTAAACAGGGACAGCGGAGCATAGAAAACCAGTCCCAGGTCTAAACAGGGACAGCAGGAGCATAGAAAACCAGTCCCAGGTCTAAACAGGGACAGCGGAGCATAGAAAACCAGTCCCAGGTCTAAACAGGGACACCAGGAGCATAGAAAACCAGTCCCAGGTCTAAACAGGGACAGCGGAGCATAGAAAACCAGTCCCAGGTCTAAACAGGGACAGCGGAGCATAGAAAACCAGTCCCAGGTCTAAACAGGGACAGCAGGAGCATAGAAAACCAGTCCCAGGTCTAAACAGGGACAGCAGGAGCATAGAAAACCAGTCCCAGGTCTAAACAGGGACACCAGGAGCATAGAAAACCAGTCCCAGGTCTAAACAGGGACAGCAGGAGCATAGAAAACCGGTCCCAGGTCTAAACAGGGATAGCGGAGCATAGAAAACCGGTCCCAGGTCTAAACAGGGACAGCAGGAGCATAGAAAACCGGTCCCAGGTCTAAACAGGGACACCAGGAGCATAGAAAACCAGTCCCAGGTCTAAACAGGCACACCAGGAGCATAGAAAACCGGTCCCAGGTCTAAACAGGGACACCAGGAGCATAGAAAACCAGTCCCAGGTCTAAACAGGCACACCAGGAGCATAGAAAACCGGTCCCAGGTCTAAACAGGGACACCAGGAGCATAGAAAACCAGTCCCAGGTCTAAACAGGCACACCAGGAGCATAGAAAACCAGTCCCAGGTCTAAACAGGGACAGCAGGAGCATAGAAAACCAGTCCCAGGTCTAAACAGGGACACCAGGAGCATAGAAAACCAGTCCCAGGTCTAAACAGGGACACCAGGAGCATAGAAAACCGGTCCCAGGTCTAAACAGGGACACCAGGAGCACAGAAAACACTGTCTCTCCCTGGCTCCTCTAGCTAGCTCCCTGTCTGCCTGTGTCTCCCTGGCTCCTCTAGCTAGCTCGCTGTCTGCCTGTGTCTCCCTGTCTCCTCTAGCTAGCTCGCTGTCTGCCTGTGTCTCCCTGGCTCCTCTAGCTAGCTCGCTGTCTGCCTGTGTCTCCCTGGCTCCTCTAGCTAGCTCGCTGTCTGCCTGTGTCTCCCTGTCTCCTCTAGCTAGCTCGCTGTCTCCCTGACTCCTCTCGCTAGCTCGCTGTCTGCCTGTCTCTCCCTGGCTCCTCTAGCTAGCCAACCTTTTAATACAGTATGTAGTGGTGAGTATTAACACTGAGGACCAGCAAACCTTTTAATACAGTATGTAGTGGTATTAACACTGAGCACCAGCCAACCTTTTAATACAGTATGTAGTGGTGAGTATTAACACTGAGGACCAGCCTTTTAATACAGTATGTAGTGGTATTAACACTGAGGACCAGCCAACCTTTTAATACAGTATGTAGTGGTATTAACACTGAGGACCAGCCAACCTTTTAATACAGTATGTAGTGGTATTAACACTGAGGACCAGCCAACCTTTTAATACAGTATGTAGTGGTATTAACACTGAGGACCAGCCAACCTTTTAATACAGTATGTAGTGGTATTAACACTGAGGACCAGCCAGCCTTTTAATACAGTATGTAGTGGTATTAACACTGAGGACCAGCCAACCTTTTAATACAGTATGTAGTGGTGGATATTAACACTGAGGACCAGCCTTTTAAAACAGTATGTAGTGGTATTAACACTGAGGACCAGCCTTTTAATACAGTATGTAGTGGTGAGTATTAACACTGAGGACCAGCCAGCCTTTTAATACAGTATGTAGTGGTGAGTTTTAACACTGAGGACCAGCCAGCCTTTTAATACAGTATGTAGTAGTGAGTATTAACACTGAGGACCAGCCAACCTTTTAATACAGTATGTAGTGGTATTAACACTGAGGACCAGCCCGCCTTTTAATACAGAATGTAGTGGTGAGTATTAACACTGAGGACCAGCCAACCTTTTAATACAGTATGTAGTGGTGAGTATTAACACTGAGGACCAGCCAGCCTTTTAATACAGTATATAGTGGTATTAACACTGAGGACCAGCCAGCCTTTTAATACAGTATGTAGTGGTGAGTATTAACACTGAGGACCAGCCAGCCTTTTAATACAGTATGTAGTGGTGAGTATTAACACTGAGGACCAGCCAGCCTTTTAATACAGTATGTAGTGGTATTAACACTGAGGACCAGCCCGCCTTTTAATACAGTATGTAGTGGTGAGTATTAACACTGAGGACTAGCCAACCTTTTAATACAGTATGTAGTGGTATTAACACTGAGGACCAGGCAGCCTTTTAATACAGTATGTAGTGGTGAGTATTAACACTGAGGACTAGCCAGCCTTTTAATACAGTATGTAGTGGTATTAACACTGAGGACCAGCCAACCTTTTAATACAGTATGTAGTGGTATTAACACTGAGGACCAGGCAGCCTTTTAATACAGTATGTAGTGGTGAGTATTAACACTGAGGACCAGATTAACTGAAAAGAAGACAACTGGACCAGATTAATTGTAAAGAAGACAACTGGAGTAGATTAACTGTAAAGAAGACAACTGGACCAGATTAATTGTAAAGAAGACAACTGGACCAGATTAACTGAAAAGAAGACAACTGGACCAGATTAACTGTAAAGAAGACAACACCATGTTATATTTTTTGAAAATGCTTTATTTATCTAGTTAACCACTATAAATACAACAAGCTGAAAAATAACCAGGAGCAAAACCGGTCCCATGTCTAAACAGGGACACCAGGAGCATAGAAAACCAGTCCCAGGTCTAAACAGGGACACCAGGAGCATAGAAAACCAGTCCCAGGTCTAAACAGGGACACCAGGAGCATAGAAAACCAGTCCCAGGTCTAAACAGGGACACCAGGAGCATAGAAAACCAGTCCCAGGTCTAAACAGGGACACCAGGAGCATAGAAAACCAGTCCCAGGTCTAAACAGGGACACCAGGAGCATAGAAAACCAGTCCTGGGTCTAAACAGGGACAGCAGGAGCATAGAAAACCGGTCCCAGGTCTAAACAGGGACAGCGGAGCACAGAAAACCGGTCCCAGGTCTAAACAGGGATAGCGGAGCATAGAAAACCAGTCCCAGGTCTAAACAGGGACAGCAGGAGCATAGAAAACCAGTCCCAGGTCTAAACAGGGACAGCAGGAGCATAGAAAACCAGTCTCAGGTCTAAACAGGGACACCAGGAGCATAGAAAACCAGTCCCAGGTCTAAACAGGGACAGCAGGAGCATAGAAAACCGGTCCCAGGTCTAAACAGGGACAGCAGGAGCATAGAAAACCAGTCCCAGGTCTAAACAGGGACACCAGGAGCATAGAAAACCAGTCCCAGGTCTAAACAGGGACAGCAGGAGCATAGAAAACCGGTCCCAGGTCTAAACAGGGACAGCAGGAGCATAGAAAACCAGTCCCAGGTCTAAACAGGGACACCAGGAGCATAGAAAACCAGTCCCAGGTCTAAACAGGGACACCAGGAGCATAGAAAACCAGTCTCAGGTCTAAACAGGGACACCAGGAGCATAGAAAACCAGTCCCAGGTCTAAACAGGGACAGCAGGAGCATAGAAAACCAGTCCCAGGTCTAAACAGGGACAGCGGAGCATAGAAAACCAGTCCCAGGTCTAAACAGGGACAGCGGAGCATAGAAAACCAGTCCCAGGTCTAAACAGGGACAGCGGAGCATAGAAAACCAGTCCCAGGTCTAAACAGGGACAGCGGAGCATAGAAAACACTAAGAACAGTTTACAGTATTATTATTAATAATGTTATTTCTTTAACGAGGCACGTGTTGTTCTGTTGGAGATGGAGACGACACGTTGACACCTACAGGTGGGGGCGGGGAGTGTCTGAGGGGGGAGTGTCTGAGGGGGAGGGAGTGTCTGAGGGGGAGGGAGTGTCTGAGGGGGGAGGGGTCTGAGGGTGGGGGTGTCTGAGGGGGGTGGGGAGTGTCTGAGGGGGAGGGGCGGGGAGTGTCTGAGGGGGGAGTGTCTGAGGGGGGGGTGGGGAGTGTCTGAGGGGGGGGAGTGTTTGAGGGGGGAGTGTCTGAGGGGGAGGGGCGGGGGAGTGTCCGAGGGGGGGGGAGTGTCTGAGGGGGAGGGGCGGGAAGTGTCTGAGGGGGGAGTGTCTGAGGGGGGGCGAAGAGTGTCCGAGGGGGAGGGGGAGGGGGGGAGTGTCTGAGGGGGTGTCTGAGGGGGGAGGGGCGGGGAGTGTCTGAGGGGGGAGTGTCTGAGGGGGGGGAGGGGGCGGGGGAGTGTCTGAGGGGGGGTGTCTGAGGGGGAGGGGCGGGGAGTGTCTGAGGGGGGAGTGTCTGAGGGGGGAGGGGCGGGGAGTGTCTGAGGGGGGGTCGGTAGAGGTCAGTTCCACTCAGCTCTGTTAACTCTGAATGGCTCCATAGACCTCCACCAAAACAGCCTGATATCTCTGTCCTCCCACTAAACACAACAACAACACATTCTACATTACATTCTTAACATAATACACCAGATTACATCACAAATTTAAAATGTTCAAACTAATTGGACATGTTTTTAAAATGTATTTTAGTTTGATCTCTAAACTCTATTTACTCTTGGAATATATTATAACATTTCTTCTGACGTCATAAACAACAACACACAACGAATATATTAAATATATCCTGACTTCTTGTCATCATAAAACAACGCAATAAAAGTTACTCGTCGGTATTTAATGAAATTCCAGTTTTTCTTGAGAGAGAGAAACCCTTTACAGGCCAGTCAGAGAGAGAGAGAGAGAGAGAGAGAGAGAGAGAGAGAGAGAGAGAGAGAGAGAGGGGCTCTTTACAGGCCAGACAGAGAGAGAGAGAGAGAGAGAGAGAGAGAGAGAGAGAGAGAGAGAGGGGCTCTTTACAGGCCAGACAGAGAGAGAGGCTCTTTACAGGACAGACAGAGAGAGAAACAGAGAGAAAGAGAGGGGGGCTCTTTACAGTCCAGACAGAGAGAGAGAGAGAGAGAGAGAGAGGCTTTACAGTCCAGACAGAGAGAGAGAGAGAGAGAGAGGCTCTACAGGACAGACAGAGAGAGAGAGAGAGAGAGAGAGAGAGAGAGAGAGAGGCTCTACAGGACAGACAGAGAGAGAGAGAGAGAGAGAGAGAGAGAGAGAGAGAGAGGCTATTTACAGGACAGACAGAGAGACAGTTGGGCCTGATATTCCAAAAATACTGTTGAATCCATTTACATCCCAACTGCTTATCTCCTTCAAGTTCACCAGCATCAACACAACGAACACCCCCACTACAAATAAAGACAAATACTACATGACACCACAAGACTTCGACAGAGACATGGACGGGCTGTCTGGCATACAGGTGGGTGTGAATGGAGAGTGATACTAGGACGGCAACATGTAGTTTAAGGTTCTCTCTTCTTCTTCTCTCCCAACAAACACACGTGTGTCAGCCTCGTGTAGCAGCTTTTTTTAATGTTGTTTTCACGTTGGATGTGGAGGCTGATGTGTGTTAGTTACTAGCAGGTCAAGTCAGCCTGAGTTATAGCTACAGGGGAACTGTGAGGGGGTAGAGAGAACCTGTGTCTGTGCCTCTAAGGCTTAGATCCAGTTGTTTTCAGATTGGATGTGGAGGCTGATGTGTGTTAGTTACTAGCAGGTCAAGTCAGCCTGAGTTATAGCTACAGGGGAACTGTGAGGGGGTAGAGAGAACCTGTGTCTGTGCCTCTAAGGCTTAGTTCCAGTTGTTTTCAGATTGGATGTGGAGGCTGATGTGTGTTAGTTACTAGCAGGTCAAGTCAGCCTGAGTTATAGCTACAGGGGAACTGTGAGGGGGTAGAGAGAACCTGTGTCTGTGCCTCTAAGGCTTAGTTCCAGTTGGCAGGTTAGTTTCAATATAATTATATTCCCCATCACAAAGCTGTTAAAAGAAAAAGGGGTCTAAGGGCCCCAGGGCACTGAGTTCCTACTAAACTAAATCGTACATCCTGGTTACATATGGAATTGTTTTAAGATGGTCCAATCTGACTCGTTAGGACGCTACAGAAGTATTTGTGAGAAAACCAAATTTTTCAAGGATGTTTCACCACGATCTCTTGACAAACACCGCTGTAGCTCTGTCACCTTCCACCTCAGATGATGAAGGTCACCTTCCCCTCAGATGCGGAAGGTCAACTTCCCCCCTCAGATGAGGAAGGTCACCTTCCACCTCAGATGAGGAAGGTCAACTTCCCCCCTCAGATGAGGAAGGTCGATTCCCCCTCAGATGAGGAAGGTCGATTCCACCTCAGATGAGGAAGGTCACCTTCCACCTCAGATGAGGAAGGTCACCTTCCACCTCAGATTAGGAAGGTCACCTTCCCCCTCAGATGAGGAAGATCGATTCCACCTCAGATGAGGAAGGTCACCTTCCACCCTCAAATGAGGAAGGTCACCTTCCACCTCAGATGAGGAAGGACACCTTCCACCTCAGATGAGGAAGGTCAACTTCCCCCTCAGATGAGGAAGGTCATTCCACCTCAGATGAGGAAGGTGAGGAAGGTCACCTTCCACCTCAGATGAGGATGGTCGATTCCACCTCAGATGAGGAAGGCCGATTCCACCTCAGGTGAGGAAGGTCACCTTCCCCCTCAGATGAGGAAGGTCACCTTCCACCTCAGATGAGGAAGGTCGATTCCACCTCAGATGAGGAAGGTCGATTCCACCTCAGATGAGGAAGGTCACCTTCCACCTCAGATGAGGAAGGCCGATTCCACCTCAGATGAGGAAGGTCGATTCCACCTCAGATGAGGAAGGTGAGGAAGGTCACCTTCCCCTCAGATGAGGAAGGTCACCTTCCACCTCAGATGAGGAAGGTCGATTCCACCTCAGATGAGGAAGGTCGATTCCACCTCAGATGAGGAAGGTCGATTCCACCTCAGATGAGGAAGGCCGATTCCACCTCAGATGAGGAAGGTCATTCCACCTCAGATGAGGAAGGTGAGGAAGGTCACCTTCCCCCTCAGATGACGAAGGTCACCTTCCACCTCAGATGAGGAAGGTCGATTCCACCTCAGATGAGGAAGGTCGATTCCACCTCAGATGAGGAAGGTCACCTTCCACCTCAGATGAGGAAGGTCGATTCCACCTCAGATGAGGAAGGTCGATTCCACCTCAGATGAGGAAGGCCGATTCCACCTCAGATGAGGAAGGTCGATTCCACCTCAGATGAGGAAGGTGAGGAAGGTCACCTTCCACCTCAGATGAGGAAGGTCGATTCCACCTCAGGTGAGGAAGGTCGATTCCACCTCAGATGAGGAAGGCCGATTCCACTTCAGATGAGGAAGGTCGATTCCACCTCAGGTGAGGAAGGTCACCTTCACCCTCAGATGAGGAAGGTCACCTTCCACCTCAGATGAGGAAGGCCGATTCCACCTCAGGTGAGGAAGGTCACCTTCCCCCTCAGATGAGGAAGGTCACCTTCCACCTCAGATGAGGAAGGTCACCTTCCACCTCAGGTGAGGAAGGCTGACAGGCAGGCGTGGGGGATTGAGACACAGCCCAAGAGGGTTTGTGTATTATGCTAATTAGATGTGGGCGTGGTGGGTTGAGACACAGCCCACGAGGGTTTGTGTATTATGCTAATTAGATGTCAGTGTGGGCGTGGTCTCAGTGCCTTCTGACAGCTGAATGTATTCATATATTTCACAGGGAATCTGTTGCCTTTTAGAAATCAACGAGAGAGAGAGAGAGAATACTAGGTTTGTGTTCGGGTTGGTATGAAACCCAAAGAGATCCAGGACCAGAGAGGTATCGGCAGCGATTCAATCTGATCGACGATGCTGCTGCCTAATTGGACCTCTAAACATCAAGCGGTTTGGGATTAAATCCTGACCATAGTCTCTGTTCCAACGACCAGCTACCGCTGAGAATGAAGCAGTCTATTGGGCATGTAGTAATTCTGTGAAATGCTAGTGTAGTGTAGTGAGTAAAACACATTTCCACTCAACAGGCACTGCAGTTGAGCTCAGAGATCATAAGACCGGCTAGTGGAAGGCACAATAGTCGAACCCAGAGAGACACAGATCTCTCGTAGAAAGGCTTTACAGTGGGTTGAAGCTCAGCGGAGTGTGATGCTGCTAGCTTAGCATAAAGCTAACAGGGTGTTTCGGTAAGCTTAGCATAAAGCTAACAGGATGTTTCGGGTAAGCTTAGCATATGCTAGTAGAGCGTTTCGGTTAGCTTAGCGTATGCGAACAGTACTTTAGTTAGCTTAGCAAATGCTAGTAATATGTTTCATGTTAGCTTAGCCTACGTAGCATATGCTAGTTTAGCAGTTAGCTTAGCGTACGTAGCATATGCTAGCACTAGAGAGTGTTAGGGCAGAGCAATACAAAATAATAAACGCCTTTGTCCATATTTGTTCACCATGTGAGAATCAAGCAAATACAAACAATTAGAATAAAGTACAGAACAACAACAACAACAACAACATGATAAAATAATTCAGTCTTAGTCTGCTGGAGTAGACAGTGAAGTGACAGGCCCAGGTTCCAGATCAGAAGTATAACATATCTAAAAACACCCATAAAAAGTACACGTTTTTTAAATGATACCCAGTATTACAGTATCTGAAAACTAATAGATACCCCCAACAACAAGCAAACTCATCTATGAAGTTAACAGCATGAATGGATAAATGAAAACAACTTAAAATACAAACTCTTTTAATAATAAATTCAAAATAAAATGTCTTCAGTAGTTTTTTCTGTAGTATTTTTTTTTCTCATTTGAGTTTTTATTTTGTTATATTTGTGTTGTTTTTAAACGTTTTAAACTAAAGTTTGAAAAAAACAAAGTAAAATGTTATCTTTCTATTTCAGAAAACTAACAACAGAAACATAAAACCTCTTCGGAAATACTTCAGTGTACCTTCAATGTTCTTGTTGCCCAGGCAACAGGGAGGAGAGGGTGGGGGGGGTCAGTTGTCAGGGTGATGCAGTGATGTCATAGAAGGTGATGGGGGGTCCATTGTCAAGGTGATGCAGTGATGTCATAGAAGGTGGGGGGTCCATTGTCAGGGTGATGCAGTGATGTCATAGAAGGTGGTGGTGGGGGGGGGGGTCGTTGTCAGGGTGATGCAGTGATGTCATAGAAGGTGGTGGTGGGCGGGGGGGTGATGTTGAGTGTAAAGCTGAAGGTGAGCACTTCAACCCATGACCAGACCACATCTCCTTCATTGGTTCTTATATGTTTTCAATGGTTCTGATGGGAGTGGATGATTATAGACCCTGGGGATTCCTGGGATACCTACCAGGTCTGGACTAATGCTGTTTTTCTCCTCTACCTGGTCATTAATGGTACCCGCCTGGTGTTCCAGGTCTAAATCCAGGTGATTAGAGGGGAACAATGAAATCAGGCCCTGATTAGAGGGGAAGAATGGGAAATCAATGACTGGTGTCCCAGGTCTAAATCAGGCCCTGATTAGAGGGGAAGAATGACTGGCGTCTCAGGTCTAAATCAGGCCCTGATTAGAGGGGAATCACCCACCTGGTGTCCCAGGTCTAAATCAGTCCCTGATTAGAGGGGAATCACCCACCTGGTGTCCCAGGTCTAAATCAGTCCCTGATTAACAATGACTGGTGTCCCAGGGTCCCTGAATCACCCACCTGGTGTCCCAGGTCTAAATCAGTCCCTGATTAGAGGGGAATCACCCACCTGGTGTCCCAGGTCTAAATCAGGCCCTGATTAGAGGGGAATCACCCACCTGGTGTCCCAGGTCTAAATCAGTCCCTGATTAGAGGGGAATCACCCACCTGGTGTCCCAGGTCTAAATCAGTCCCTGATTAGAGGGGAATCACCCACCTGGTGTCCCAGGTCTAAATCAGGCCCTGATTAGAGGGGAATCACCCACCTGGTGTCCCAGGTCTAAATCAGTCCCTGATTAGAGGGGAATCACCCACCTGGTGTCCCAGGTCTAAATCAGGCCCTGATTAGAGGGGAATCACCCACCTGGTGTCCCAGGTCTAAATCAGGCCCTGATTAGAGGGAATCACCCACCTGGTGTCCCAGGTCACCCAAATCAAATCCCTGATTAGAGGGGAACAATGACTGGTGTCCCAGGTCTAAATCAGGCCCTGATTAGAGGGGAATCACCCACCTGGTGTCCCAGGTCTAAATCAGTCCCTGATTAGAGGGGAACAATGACTGGTGTCCCAGGTCTAAATCAGTCCCTGATTAGAGGGGAACAATGAAACAATGCAGAGGAACTCTCCAGATTTGAATATGAGCGATATAGGCTCTATTCTATTCATAGAATACATTGTGTGAATGTTGTGTGAACGTTGTGTGAACGTCTGGTCCAGTATTCATTAGGACCCAATGTGATCAACCTGTCAGTAGGACGTTGCATAGACGTTGTGAAAACGTCGAAGGTTTTGGCGCACGTCATAACGTAGCCTAGATGTTGGGCTAACGTTGAAGAACCGACGCAGAGTAGAGTTTGCGTTCAAGGGTCCATTTAGGTTGGGTTTTTTACATTGTGGACGTCGCGTAGACGTCGCGTAGACGTTGCTGTTGAAGACATTGAGTTGACGTGTCGTTATTTGAACGGGGGGGGGGGGGGGGAGGTGATATGTGGGGATGAGGTCTTCTGTAGGTCGTCTGTAGTTCCTGACGTCGTGATACAAAAGTTGTTTGAACGTTGAGTGGTGGTTGAACAGGAGTTGTGGACCAGACAGCTGGTAGCTGGTATCTGTTGTCAGTAGGTCTGGTAGCTGTTGTCAGTAGGTCTGGTAGCTGTTGTCAGTAGGTTTGGTATCTGTTGTCAGTAGGTCTGGTAGCTGTTGTCAGTAGGTCTGGTATCTGTTGTCAGTAGGTCTGGTATCTGTTGTCAGTAGGTCTGGTAGCTGTTGTCAGTAGGTCTGGTAGCTGTTGTCAGTAGGTCTGGTAGCTGTTGTCAGTAGGTCTGGTATCTGTTGTCAGTAGGTTTGGTAGCTGGTAGCTGTTGTCAGTAGGTTTGGTAGCTGGTAGATGTTGTCAGTCGGTCTGGTAGCTGGTATCTGTTGTCAGTCGGTCTGGTAGCTGGTATCTGTTGTCAGTAGGTCTGGTATCTGTTGTCAGTAGGTGTGGTATCTGTTGTCAGTAGGTCTGGTATCTGTTGTCAGTAGGTCTGGTATCTGTTGTCAGTAGGTCTGGTATCTGTTGTCAGTAGGTCTGGTAGACGTCGTGGATGGGCACCTGAAACGCTGCGGCAGGGAAGGCCTGGGGCATGGCGTAACCCGCGTACCCTCCGTAGGCTGCAGCGGCCACGGCTGCGTTCTTCTGCAGGGCTGCCAGGGCAGCAGCGTTGTAGTTGGTGATGGGCATATAGCCTGCTCCGTACAGACCACTGGCCGTGGGGATACGCTGCATGTTGTGGGTCATGGTGTACACTGGTGTGATGGGACGACCCTGAGGGGGGAGAGAGGGAGGGAGGGAGAGAGAGAGGGAGGGAGGGAGGGAGGGAGGAGAGAGGGAGGGAGGTAGGGAGGGAGGGAGGGAGGGAGGGAGGGGGAGGGGGAGGGAGGGAGGGAGGAGAGGAGGGAGGGGTAGGGAGGGAGGGAGGGAGGAGGGAGGGGGGTGGGAGGGAGGGAGGGAGAGAGAGAGGGGAGGGGGAGGGAGGGAGGGAGGAGAGAGGGAGGGAGGGAGGGAGGGAGAGAGGGAGGGAGGAGGGAGGGAGGGAGAGAGAGAGGGAGGGAGGGAGGGAGGGAGGGAGGGAGGGAGGGAGGGAGGGAGGGAGGGAGAGAGAGGAGGGGGAGGGAGGAGGGAGGGAGGGAGGGAGGGAGGGAGGGAGGGAGGGAGGGAGAGAGAGAGAGAGGAGAGGAGGGAGGGAGGGAGGGAGGGAGGAGGGAGGGAGAGAGGGGGGGGGAGGGAGGGAGGAGGAGAGAGGGGGGAGACAGCAGGTATAACAGGAAGGAGGGAGGGGGGAGGGAGGGAGGGTTAGTGTGTGTGTGGAGGTGAGGGAGACAGCAGGTATAACAGTCTGTGTGTGTACCTGGTAGGGTGGAGGGGAGGAGACAGCAGGTATAACAGTCTGTGTGTTCTGGGCTGTGTGTGTACCTGGTAGGGTGGAGGGGAGGAGACAGTAGGTATAACAGTCTGTGTGTGTACCTGGTAGGGTGGAGGGAGGAGACAGCAGGTATAACAGTCTGTGTGTGTACCTGGTAGGGTGGAGGGGAGGAGACAGTAGGTATAACAGTCTGTGTGTGTACCTGGTAGGGTGGAGGGGAGGAGACAGCAGGTATAACAGTCTGTGTGTGTACCTGGTAGGGTGGAGGGGAGGAGACAGCAGGTATAACAGTCTGTGTGTGTACCTGGTAGGGTGGAGGGGAGGAGACAGCAGGTATAACAGTCTGTGTGTGTACCTGGTAGGGTGGAGGGGGAGGAGACAGCAGGTATAACAGTCTGTGTGTGTACCTGGTAGGGTGGAGGGGAGGAGACAGCAGGTATAACAGTCTGTGTGTGTACCTGGTAGGGTGGAGGGGAGGAGACAGCAGGTATAACAGTCTGTGTGTGTACCTGGTAGGGTGGAGGGAGGAGACAGTAGGTATAACAGTCTGTGTGTGTACCTGGTAGGGTGGAGGGAGGAGACAGCAGGTATAACAGTCTGTGTGTGTACCTGGTAGGGTGGAGGGGAGGTGACAGCAGGTATAACAGTCTGTGTGTGTACCTGGTAGGGTGGAGGGGAGGAGACAGCAGGTATAACAGTCTGTGTGTGTACCTGGTAGGGTGGAGGGGAGGAGACAGCAGGTATAACAGTCTGTGTGTTCTGGGCTGTGTGTGTACCTGGTAGGGTGGAGGTGAGGAGACAGTAGGTATAACTGTCTGTGTGTTCTACCTGGTAGGGTGGAGGTGAGGAGACAGCAGGTATAACAGTCTGTGGTGTCCTGGTAGGGTGAGGGAGGAGACCCTTCCTCCATAACTGTCTGTGTGTTCTGGGCTGTGTGGTCGTGCTGCAGGGCACCGGGGTACTGGCCTCCACAGAGCCTGATGCATCTTCCACTCCATCAGCTTGGCTCACACACACACACACACACACACAGAGCCTGCAGGCCCACTGCACACACACACACACACACACACACACACACACACACACACACACACACACACACACACACACACACACACACACACACACACACACACACACACACACACACACACACACACACACACACACACACACACACACACACACACAAAAAACCCCAGAATGAGAGTCAGATTGGGAAATGCCACTATGAAATGTCAAAGACACTTTAACAGGACAGAGTTTGAGGGAGAGAGATAGAAAAGAAGAGAGAGAGAGAAGAGAGAGAGAGAGGAGAGAAGAGAAGAGGAGAGAGGGAGAAAAGAGAGAGAGAGAGAGAGGAGAGAAGAAAGAGAGAGAGAGAGAGAGAGAGAGAGAGAAGAGAGAGAGGGAGAGAGGAGAAAAGAGAGAGAGAGAGAGAGAAGAGAGAGAGAGAGAGAGAGAGAGAGAGGAGAGAGAGAGAGAGAGAGAGAGAGACACAGAGAGAGAGAGAGAGAGAGAGAGAGAGAGAGAGAGAGAGAGAGAGAGAGAGAGAGAGAGAGAGAGAGAGAGAGAGAGAGACACAGAGAGACAGAGAGAGACAGA
Source organism: Oncorhynchus gorbuscha (assembly GCF_021184085.1). Lineage (NCBI taxonomy): Eukaryota > Metazoa > Chordata > Actinopteri > Salmoniformes > Salmonidae > Oncorhynchus > Oncorhynchus gorbuscha. Next base: position 6,289 of record NW_025748303.1, on the reverse strand, counting down.
GAGAGAGAGAGAGAGAGAGAGAGAGAGAGAGAGAGAGAGAGAGAGAGAGAGAGAGAGAGAGAGAGAGAGAGAGAGAGAGAGAGAGAGAGAGAGAGAGAGAGAGAGAGAGAGAGAGAGAGAGAGAGAGAGAGAATGGAGTTACCCAAGTTAGTGTGAGCCTCTGTTGGTCGGGGTGTGATTCGGATTAAACTGGTGCTTAGCTCTTGATTAAACCCCCTTCACACACACACACACACACACACACACACACACACACACACACACACACACACACACACACACACACACACACACACACACACACACACACACACACACACACACACACACACACACACACACACACACACACACACACACACACACACACACACACACACACGCTAATACACATGCCAACACAAGGTCACTCATTGTTTCAGATGGACAAAAGTCCACTGTGTTTCTCTGATCCAGTTTATTCCAGAGACTGAGAGAAGGATTGTGGGGGATTGAGCAATCACGTCCAGATTAGGACAATCAGATTATCGTTCCATACCGGAGATATACATACACCTAACAGAGAAACAATAAACCAATGAGTGACGTTTAAATCAGAAGAGGTTAAAAGGGGGCCTCCTTGATCTGAAGTGTTGAGGAATTTACAGTAAAGGAAAAACACGTCACCATCATCACCAAGAGAGGTTTTTGTTTTTCTCTCCTGGTCTCAATAAGGGATAGTAGGACAGAGCAGGTAAAACAGAAGGATGAATTGGAAAGAGAGAGAGAGAGACAAGACAGCCTCTCTGAGAATAACGGCTTGCAGTTCAACTCCAGTCCAGGAGAGGGGGCAGTAGTGTCTCTTAGCTTTTTTTTTCTCCAGAAAGCTGCGGTCTGTCAACGGTGACCTGAGCTGCAGAAAAGGTCATATATCAGCTGATGTTAAAGTATTATAGTGAAAATCTATGACCCATCAATTCATCCTCAGGCTTCCTATATCTCATTTCCTGTCTGCTATTTCCTGCCTGCTGCTGCCCTCTGGGAACTGGAGTTGAGCAGTGGAAAGATGACAGTAGGGAGTTAGTTTAGACCAGGCTTGGTTTAGACCAGTAGGGAGTTAGTTTAGACCAGGCCTGGTGTAGACCAGTAGGGAGTTAGTTTAGACCAGGCCTGGTTTAGACCAGTAGGGAGTTAGTTTAGACCAGTAGGGAGTTAGTTTAGACCAGTAGGGAGTTAGTTTAGACCAGGCCTGGTTTAGACCAGTAGAGAGTTAGTTTAGACCAGGCCTGGTTTAGACCAGTAGGGAGTTAGTTTAGACCAGTAGGGAGTTAGTTTAGACCATGCCTGGTTTAGACCAGTAGGGAGTTAGTTTAGACCAGACCTGGTTTAGACCAGTAGGGAGTTAGTTTAGACCAGTAGGGAGTTAGTTTAGACCAGTAGGGAGTTAGTTTAGACCAGGCCTGGTTTAGACCACTAGGGAGTTAGTTTAGACCAGGCCTGGGTTAGACCAGTAGAGAGTTAGTTTAGACCAGCAGGGAGTTAGTTTAGACCAGTAGAGAGTTAGTTTAGACCAGTAGGGAGTTAGTTTAGACCAGTAGGGAGTTAGTTTAGACCAGTAGGGAGTTAGTTTAGACCAGTAGGGATTTAGTTTAGACCAGTAGGGAGTTAGTTTAGACCAGTAGGGAGTTAGTTTAGACCAGGCCTGGTTTAGACCAGTAGAGAGTTAGTTTAGACCAGTAGGGAGTTAGTTTAGACCAGTAGAGAGTTAGTTTAGACCAGTAGGGAGTTAGTTTAGACCAGTAGGGAGTTAGTTTAGACCAGTAGGGAGTTAGTTTAGACCAGGCCTGGTTTAGACCAGTAGAGAGTTAGTTTAGACCAGTAGGGAGTTAGTTTAGACCAGTAGAGAGTTAGTTTAGACCAGTAGGGGAGTTCGTTTAGACCAGTAGGGAGTTAGTTTAGACCAGGCCTGGTTTAGACCAGTAGAGAGTTAGTTTAGACCAGTAGGGAGTTAGTTTAGACCAGTAGAGAGTTAGTTTAGACCAGTAGGGAGTTAGTTTAGACCAGTAGGGAGTTAGTTTAGACCAGTAGGGATTTAGTTTAGACCAGTAGGGAGTTAGTTTAGACCAGTAGGGAGTTAGTTTAGACCAGTAGGGAGTTAGTTTAGACCAGGCCTGGTTTAGACCAGTAGGGAGTTAGTTTAGACCAGTAGGGATTTAGTTTAGACCAGTAGGGAGTTAGTTTAGACCAGTAGGGAGTTAGTTTAGACCAGGCCTGGTTTAGACCAGTAGGGAGTTAGTTTAGACCAGTAGGGATTTAGTTTAGACCAGTAGGGAGTTAGTTTAGACCAGTAGGGAGTTAGTTTAGACCAGGCCTGGTTTAGACCAGTAGGGAATTAGTTTAGACCAGGCCTGGTTTAGACCAGTAGGGAGTTAGTTTAGACCAGTAGGGATTTAGTTTAGACCAGTAAGGAGTTAGTTTAGACCAGTGGGGAGTTAGTTTAGTCCAGTAGGGAGTTAGTTTAGACCAGGCCTGGTTTAGACCAGTAGGGAGTTAGTTTAGACCAGTAGGGAGTTAGTTTAGACCAGTAGGGAGTTAGTTTAGACCAGGCCTGGTTTAGACCAGTAGGGAGTTAGTTTAGACCAGGCCTGGTGTAGACCAGTAGGGAGTTAGTTTAGACCAGTAGGGAGTTAGTTTAGACCAGTAGGGAGTTAGTTTAGACCAGGCCTGGTTTAGACCAGTAGAGAGTTAGTTTAGACCAGGCCTGGTGTAGACCAGTAGGGAGTTAGTTTAGACCAGTAGGGAGTTAGTTTAGACCAGACCTGGTGTAGACCAGTAGGGAGTTAGTTTAGACCAGTAGGGAGTTAGTTTAGACCAGTAGAGAGTTAGTTTAGACCAGTAGGGAGTTAGTTTAGACCAGTAGGGAGTTAGTTTAGACCAGTAGAGAGTTAGTTTAGACCAGTAGGGAGTTAGTTTAGACCAGGCCTGGTTTAGACCAGTAGAGAGTTAGTTTAGACCAGTAGAGAGTTAGTTTAGACCAGTAGGGAGTTAGTTTAGACCAGTAGGGAGTTAGTTTAGACAAGTAGGGAGTTAGTTTAGACCAGGCCTGGTTTAGACCAGTAAGGAGTTAGTTTAGACCAGGCCTGGTTTAGACCAGTAGGGAGTTAGTTTAGACCAGGCCTGGTTTAGACCAGTAGGGAGTTAGTTTAGACCAGGCATGGTTTAGAGGTATCTTTCACTGACTTGAGCCAGGCTTGAGACAGGAAGGAGACAGGCTTGAGACAGGAAGGAGACAGGCTTGAGACAGGAAGGAGACAGGCTTGCGACAGGAAGAAGAAAACTTAAGGAAGCAGGCGGCGGTATAGGGGACAGTTTAGGGGGACAACGGGGTACGACGGGGTACGACAGGGGTGTGACTGACTTGTGCAAGGCTTGATGCCCAACGGGTTGACTGAGGCAGTCAGCTCCATAGAGGGTACCAGCTCGTAGGCCTTGTTGTCGGGGCCCTTGGCTTTGCCTTCATGGTACCGGCTGTAGATACCCCGCCCAGCAGAGTAACCACCCAGGTATGACCCCCGGGGGCCGGGGGCACGGCTACCTGCCGTCGCTCGGCCACGACCTCGCACAGCACCTGCTGGAGATGGGCCACAGTGGGAATGGGGGGGGCGCTGTTTAGGGTTACGCTTCAATATATAGGGGCATGGGATATGTTTAGGCCACGTTCTGCTTAGCACAGGGCCCAGCGTCGTCAGGTTTTGACCGGGGAGGCTGTCGTTGTAAATACGTTTTGTTTCATAGTTGTGACGTCTTCACTATTATTCTACAATGTAGAAAATATTAAAAAATAAAGAAAAACCCTTGAATGAGTCGATGTGTCCAAACTTTAAACTGGTAGTGTTTATACAGATAGATATTTTATAATATTCTGCCCCAGACATTACTACGAGCCCGTCCTCCCCTTTTAATGTGCCACCAACCTCCTGTGGCACTGAAGTTCGTTATTGCTATCCGTGATCCTTGGGACGTCACTACCCTAAACCCCTAACCTACCCTAAACTCCTACCCTAAACCCCTTACCCTACCATAAACCCCTACCCTAAACCCCTACCCTACCACCAACGTCCTGTGGCACTGAAGTTCGTTATTGCTATCCGTGATCCTTGGGACGTCACTACCTTAAACCCCTAACCTACCCTAGACTGCTACCCTAAACTTCTACCCTACCCTAAACCCCTACCCTAAACCCTACCCTACCCTAAACTCCTACCCTAAACCCCTACCATACCCTAAACCCCAGCCCTACCCTAAACCCCTAGCCTACCCTAAACTCCTACCCTAAACCCCTACCCTACCCGAAACCCCTACCCTAAACTAAATCCCTACCCTACCATAAACACATATCCTAAACACCTACCTAAACCCCTAGACTATACTCCCAACTGAAACTCCTAACAGAAACACCTACCATAAACCCCTACCCTACTCTAAACTCCAACCCTACCCTAAACCCCTACCCATACCCTACCCTAAACCCTAAACCCCTACCCTAAACCCCTACCCTACCCTACCCTACCCTAAATCCTACCCTACCCTACCCTAAACCCCTACCCTAAACCCCTACCATACCCTAAACCCCTACCCTAACCCTACCCTACCCTAAACCTCTACCCCAAACCCATACCCTACCCTAAAGCCCTACCCTAAACTCCTACCCTAAATCCCTACCCTAAATCCCTACCCTACCCTAAATCCCTACCCTAAACCCCTACCCTAAACCCCTACCATACCCTAAACCCCTACCCTAACCCTACCCTAAACCCTAAACCCCTACCCTAAACCCCTACCCTACCCTACCCTAAATCCCTACCCTACCCTACCCTAAACCCCTACCCTAAACCCCTACCATACCCTAAACCCCTACCCTAACCCTACCCTACCCTAAACCTCTACCCCAAACCCATACCCTACCCTAAAGCCCTACCCTAAACTCCTACCCTAAACCCCTACCTAAATCCCTACCCTACCCTAAATCCCTACCCTAAACCCCTACCCTAAACCCCTACCGTACCCTAAACCCCTACCCTAACCCTACCCTAAACCCTAAACCCTACCCTAAACCCCTACCCTACCCCTTTATCTTTATCTTGGCCAGGTCGCAGTTGTAAATGAGAACTTGTTCTCATCTAGCCTACCTGGTAAAATAAAGGTGAAATAAAAATAAAATAAACTCTTACCCTAAACCCCTAAACCCCTACCTAAACCCCTACCCTAAACCCCCCTAAACCCCTACCCTTAACCTTAACTCTTACTTTAACCGTTTTAAATGTCAAATTCAATGGGGTGATGTCCGAGAGTTGGGACGTCCCAAGGAATCCAGTTTGGACATTTCCCATCAAAGTGTGAAGCCGACATTAGGGGGCTGCTATGGGGCGTCATTTTACACGGTTTGTCAGAGGTGCAAAAATATATATATACTGTACATTGTCTATGTTTATCTAGTCATTAGTTGTCAAGGAGGTTGGGAGACATCGGGTCTGACAGTTTGTCTGTCTACTAGCGAACTGAAGAGGTGATGAAACAAGGGAAGTTGTTATAGAAACCCAGAGAGAGGAGTTGGTCACATGACCAGGAAGTTGATGTTTCATTGGATAAGGGAGTGTAAAGGAGTAGCCAATAAAGGATGGAATAGATTACCATTGGTCTGTATCATTGGGCCTCCTTTGGAGAGAAAACCAGAACACAGTGATTACAGTCAACGTCTGGACAGATGAGTTGGATCGGCCCAAATGGAACCCTGTCCCCTATGTAGGGCACTACTTCTGACAAGGGCCCATAGGGTTAGAGCCAATAGGGCTCTGGTCGATAGTAGTGCCCTGCAAATGGAATAGAGTGCTACTTAGGACACAGATTAGTTGACCTGCCACCCAGACACCTGCCAGCGCCACTCATCACAGGGGACGGGCTCAGCACTGAAAAAGGGGGACTCTGCAATATGGCGTCCTCAGAGGTTACTTACAGAGGAGACGGCTTCCTGCTTAGGACAGTGAAGGGACAGCAGAATCATAATCTGCCAATACTCCAGACAGCCACTAGGGGATCCTCTCGATGCAGGTATAGAGGCCTGCAGTGGAGGTGTCATAATACCCATAAGACCTAGCGGTCAAACAAGGAAATGATTCCAATCTTTGTTTTCCCACCGTTCAGTTTCCAATAAGGATTTTAGGAAACACTTGAAATGAGGGGCTGTGTTTTGTGTAGGTTTAACCTGCCGTGGTGTTTGTGTAGGTTTATCCTGCTGTGGTGTTTTGTGTAG
>NW_025748302.1:0-37218 GCF_021184085.1 Oncorhynchus gorbuscha | reverse complement strand
AACATCCTGCTAATTGACCCATAAAGGATCTACAATAGAAGAAGTGATGTTATTGGAGCCAGACGCAGACAGTCAGGACAAGCCAGTAGGCTACAGATCGGGACATGCACGGCCATTTAATAGTTACATTTGGTGCATTATAACCGTGTTCAAGTGTTAAGGTGACCCCCTTTGAACACAACATCCCCTGTACTGCTGTTTTGGAAGCAGGTGTAGACTCAGGGAACATTGAGTACACCAGGGCCTGGATTTTGAAAACCTTAACAAATGTTTTGTAAATCCAGGCACTGCAACTTTGGTATTAGGTAAGAGAATGGCACAAGGCTGGCTTGAGCAACGAAAGGAAATGATGTGCAACAACTAGACAGAGACATGTCCTGAGAGACAGTGTGTGGGCCATCCTGCTGACTTCAACACACATTGGGACCAGGCAACCAGAGGCAGACCTGGGACCAGGCAACCAGAGGCAGACCTGGGACCAGGCAACCAGAGGCAGACCTGGGACCAGGCAACCAGAGGCAGACCTGGGACCAGGCAACCAGAGGCAGACCTGGGACCAGGCAACCAGAGGCAGACCTGGGACCAGGCAACCAGAGGCAGACCTGGGACCAGGCAACCAGAGGCAGACCTGGGACCAGGCAACCAGAGGCAGACCTGGGACCAGGCAACCAGAGGCAGACCTGGGACCAGGCAACCAGAGGCAGACCTGGGACCAGGCAACCAGAGGCAGACCTGGGACCAGGCAACCAGAGGCAGACCTGGGACCAGGCAACCAGAGGCAGACCTGGGACCAGGCAACCAGAGGCAGACCTGGGACCAGGCACCAGAGGCAGACCTGGGACCAGGCAACCAGAGGCAGACCTGGGACCAGGCAACCAGAGGCAGACCTGGGACCAGGCAACCAGAGGCAGACCTGGGACCAGGCAAATGATCAACAACATGTTGTAAGACAGTGAAAGGGCAAAAGGATGAGACAGTTCTCAGTACAAACAGAGACAGATGTTCAGGCTAGTGGTCAAAATGCCACCCTATTGCCCATTTTAGTGCACTACATTTGACGAGAGGGCCCATTGGTTTCAGTGTGCCCCAACAGCACCAGGGTTCTCTGTTTATCTGAAGAGAATAGAAACCACTCAGGGAGTCCATGCAGGTTTAGCTACAGCCACAGTGAGTAAATACAGGCTACAAGTTTATAACTAGACCGACAGGGCTCTAATAGGGCACTGTGACCAGGACCCATAGGGCTCTAATAGGGCACTGTGACCAGGACCCAGAGGGCTCTAATAGGGCACTGTGACCAGGACCCAGAGGGCTCTAATAGGGCACTGTGACCAGGACCGAGAGGGCTCTAATAGGGCACTGTGACCAGGACCCAGAGGGCTCTAATAGGGCACTGTGGCCAGGACCCAGAGGGCTCTAATAGGGCACTGTGACCAGGACCCAGAGGGCTCTAATAGGGCACTGTGACCAGGACCCAGAGGGCTCTAATAGGGCACTGTGACCAGGACCCAGAGGGCTCTAATAGGGCACTGTGACCAGGACCCATAGGGCTCTAATAGGGCACTGTGACCAGGACCCATAGGGCTCTAATAGGGCACTGTGACCAGGACCCATAGGGCTCTAATAGGGCACTGTGGCCAGGACCCATAGGGCTCTAATAGGGCACTGTGGCCAGGACCCATAGGGCTCTAATAGGGCACTGACCAGGACCCATAGGGCTCTAATAGGGCACTGTGACCAGGACCCATAATAGGGCTCTAATAGGGCACTGTGACCAGGACCCATAATAGGGCTCTAATAGGGCACTGTGACCAGGACCCATAGGGCTCTAATAGGGCTCTTTGACCAGGACCCATAGGGCTCTAATAGGGCTCTTTGACCAGGACCCATAGGGCTCTAATAGGGCTCTTTGACCAGGAACCATAGGGCTCTTTGACCAGGGCTCTAATAGGGCTCTGGTCTAAGGTAGTGCATTATATAGAGAATAGGTGGCCTTTTGGGATGCATCCATAATAAAATAGGGCACTGTGGTTGAGGCAGGTTGGTTCCAGGTGGAGGTGATGGTTGGTTCCAGGTGGAGGGGGGGGTTGCTGGTTGGTTCCAGGTGGAGGTGCTGGTTGGTTCCAGGTGGAGGGGGAGGGTGCTGGTTGGTTCCAGGTGGAGGGGGGTACTGATTGGTTCCAGGTGGAGGGGGGTGCTGGTTGGTTCCAGGTAGAGGAGGGGGGTTGCTGGTTGGTTCCAGGTGGAGGAGGGGGGGGGTTTGCTGGTTGGTTCCAGGTGGAGGAGGGTTGCTGGTTGGTTCCAGGTGGAGAGGGGGTTGCTGGTTGGTTCCAGGTGGACGGGGGTTGCTGGTTAGTTCCAGGTGGAGCAGGGCTCAGGTCAGTTGACTGGAGGGTCTCTGACCCCAACATTACCATCTTCCATCCCAAAGTACACCCGCTCTGCCATCCCCACAAACAGACCTGTCTCTACCACACCTAGGAGGGAGAGAGGCATGGTGAGGGAGAGGGGCATGGTGAGGTAGGGGGAGAGGGAGAGACATGAGGTAGGGGGAGGGAGAGGGGCATGGTGAGGTAGGGGGAGGGAGAGGGGCATGGTGAGGTAGGGGGAGGGAGAGGGGCATGGTGAGTAGGGGGAGGGAGAGACATGAGGTAGGAGGTAGAGAGGAAAGGTGAGGTAGGGGAGGAGAGGGGCATGGTGAGGTAGGGGAGAGAGAGAGACATGAGGTAGGAGGTAGAGAGGCAAGGTGAGGTAGGGGGAGGGAGAGACATGAGGTAGAGAGGCATGGTGAGGTAGGGGGAGGGAGAGGGGCATGGTGAGGTGGGGGGGGAGAGGGCATGGTGAGGTAGGGGGGAGGGGCATGGTGAGGTAGGGGGAGGGAGAGACATGAGGTAGGAGGTAGAGAGGCATGGTGAGGTAGGGGGAGGGAGAGACATGAGGTAGGAGGTAGAGAAGCATGGTGAGGTAGGGGGAGGGAGAGGGGCATGGTGAGGTAGGGGGGAGGTAGAGGGGCATGGTGAGGTAGGTCGGAGGTAGAGAGGCATGGTGAGGTAGGGGGAGGGAGAGGGGCATGGTGATGTAGGGGGAGGGAGAGGGGCATGGTGAGGTAGGGGGAGGGAGAGACATGAGGTCGGAGGTAGAGAGGCATAGTGAGGTGGGGAGGGAGAGACATGAGGTCGGAGGTAGAGAGGCATGGTGAGGTAGGGGGAGGGAGAGACATGAGGTCGGAGGTAGAGAGGCATGGTGAGGTAGGGGGGATGGAGAGACATGAGGTCGGAGGTAGAGGCATGGTGAGGTAGGGGGGGGATGGAGAGACATGAGGTCGGAGGTAGAGAGGCATGGTGAGGTAGGGGGAGGGAGAGGGGCATGGTGAGGTAGGGGTGAGGGAGAGACATGAGGTCGGAGGGTAGAGAGGCATGGTGAGGTAGGGGTGAGGGAGAGACATGAGGTCGGAGGTAGAGGCATGGTGAGGTAGGGGTGAGGGAGAGACATGAGGTCGGAGGTAGGAGAGGCATGGTGAGGTAGGGGGAGGGAGGACATGGGGAATGGTGGTAGGGGGTGGTAGAGAGGCATGGTACGGTAGGGGGGAGGTAGAGAGGCATGGTGAGGTAGGGGGGAGGGAGAGACATGGGGTAGGAGGTAGAGAGGCAAGGTGAGGTAGGGAGAGAGGTGAGGTAGGGAGAGAGGTGAGGTAGGGAGAGAGGTCAGTGAGGTAGGGAGAGAGGTGAGGTAGGGAGAGAGGTGAGGTAGGGAGAGAGGCGAGATAGGAAGGAGAGAAACAGACGAACATTCATGTCCCAGAACCAGTCAGTCAGTCAGTCAGTCAGTCAGTCAGTCAGTCAGTCAGTCAGTCAGTCAGTCAGTCAGTCAGTCAGTCAGTCAGTCAGTCAGTCAGTCAGTCAGTCAGTCAGTCAGTCAGTCAGTCAGTCAGTCAGTCAGTCAGTCAGTCAGTCAGTCAGTCAGTCAGTCAGTCAGTCAGTCAGTCAGTCAGTCAGTCAGTCAGTCAGTCAGTCAGTCCCGGTCAGTCAGTCAGTCAGTCAGTCAGTCAGTCAGTCAGTCAGTCAGTCAGTCAGTCAGTCAGTCAGTCAGTCAGTCAGTCAGTCAGTCAGTCAGTCAGTCAGTCAGTCAGTCAGTCAGTCAGTCAGTCAGTCAGTCAGTCAGTCGGTCAGTCAGTCAGTGTGTACCTGGTATCATCTTGAGAGCGGTATTGACCTCCTTCCAGTTGTGAGTGTGTTCAAACTTCCAGTCCAGAATGAAGTTACTGTTGTCTGTTACCACCGGACCCTGAACAATCAAAACACTGGATCTCACTCACATATAAATGACCAATGAGAATGCTTTCCTCTCAGAAGAGGTCCAATGAAAACTCTTCCTGTCGTAAATGTCATGTGCTCTACACTGAAAGCATGTTAATGACTTTCCACTCCATTAATATGCTTCTCTTCTTGTGATTTATTCAACTGTTCATTTACCATTTTATATTCACTATAATACACAACAAATTACCTGAATGAACCACAGTGCATTCGGAAAGTATTCAGACCCCTTGACTTTTGCCACATTGTTATATTACAGCGTTATTCTAAAAATGATTCAATTGTTTTTTTTCCCCTCAATCTACACACAATATCCCATAATGACAAAGCAAAAACATTTAGATTTTTGTAAATTTATTACAAATAAAAAGCTGAAATATGTTAATGTTATAAGTATATGCTTAAAACCACTTATGGAAGTTGAGAATTCATGCAGCTTTTCGCAGCTTTTTGTTAAAAATCGCGCAACATTTCAGCGCCCTGCTATTCATGCCAGGAATATAGTACATGCATGTGATTAGTATGTGTGGATAGAAAACACTCAGACGTTTCCAAAACTGTTTAAATCACGTCTGTGGCATTTACAGAACGGGCGTTTCATCCAAAAGTGCATGGAAATCTGTTCACTGAAAATGGAAAAATATATCCTTCTGCGACTACAGGCAATTGTTAAAAGTGAACCGAATTCAATAGAGCCGAGTTTACATTGCCTACAGCTACCACAGAGTGTCTAGAGTCATGTCATTTGATTCGCAATTGATTCTTGGTCTAACCCAAACAAGGGAACATCTTCCCTGATGGCTCCGCCTGATTTTTGGTCGACCTCTGGTCAGACATGTTTTTCTACACGGACAAGAAACAGATTTAACATCGTCTCCTGATCAATTTTATCGCTTATTAACGTGTACTAATACATAAAGTTGCATTACAAAAGTATTTCAAAGTGTTTTGTGAAAAGTTTAGTCGACTTTTGAATTTTAAAAATTACGTTACGTTATGAAATGCTAATTTTTTCTTTTCTCGCAACGTAATTCTTAGCTCGATATCTAGGCTATATAGGGACCGATTTAATCGAAAAAAGACCCTAAATGATGTTACTCACAGCTTTACAACAGGAAGAGTTGTATATATGGTTTACAACAGGAAGAGTTGCATATATGGTGACTCACAGCTTTACAACAGGAAGAGTTGTATATATGGTTTTACAACAGGAAGAGTTGTATATATGGTTTACAACAGGAAGAGTTGTATATATGGTTTACAACAGGAAGAGTTGTATATATGGTTTACAACAGGAAGAGTTGCATATATGGTGACTCACAGCTTTACAACAGGAAGAGTTGTATATATGGTTTACAACAGGAAGAGTTGCATATATGGTGACTCACAGCTTTACAACAGGAAGAGTTGTATATATGTTGACTCACAGCTTTACAACAGGAAGAGTTGTATATATGGTTTACAACAGGAAGAGTTGCATATATGGTGACTCACAGCTTTACAACAGGAAGAGTTGTATATATGGTGACTCACAGCTTTACAACAGGAAGAGTTGTATATATGGTTTACAACAGGAAGAGTTGTATATATGGTTTACAACAGGAAGAGTTGTATATATGGTTTACAACAGGAAGAGTTGCATATATGGTGACTCACAGCTTTACAACAGGAAGAGTTGTATATATGGTTTACAACAGGAAGAGTTGCATATATGGTGACTCACAGCTTTACAACAGGAAGAGTTGTATATATGGTTTACAACAGGAAGAGTTGCATATATGTTGACTCACAGCTTTACAACAGGAAGAGTTGTATATATGGTTTACAACAGGAAGAGTTGCATATATGGTGACTCACAGCTTTACAACAGGAAGAGTTGTATATATGGTGACTCACAGCTTTACAACAGGAAGAGTTGTATATATGGTTTACAACAGGAAGAGTTGCATATATGGTGACTCACAGCTTTACAACAGGAAGAGTTGTATATATGGTTTACAACAGGAAGAGTTGTATATATGGTGACTCACAGCTTTACAACAGGAAGAGTTGTATATATGGTGACTCACAGCTTTACTACAGGAAGAGTTGTATATATGGTTTACAACAGGAAGAGTTGTATATATGGTGACTCACAGCTTTACAACAGGAAGAGTTGTATATATGGTGACTCTCAGCTTTACAACAGGAAGAGTTGTATATATGGTGACTCACAGCTTTACAACAGGAAGAGTTGTATATATGGTTTACAACAGGAAGAGTTGTATATGTGGTGACTCTCAGCTTTACAACAGGAAGGGTTGTATATGTGGTGACTCACAGCTTTACAACAGGAAGAGTTGTATATATGGTTTACAACAGGAAGAGTTGTATATGTGGTGACTCTCAGCTTTACAACAGGAAGAGTTGTATATATGGTTTACAACAGGAAGAGTTGCATATATGGTGACTCACAGCTTTACAACAGGAAGAGTTGTATATATGGTTTACAACAGGAAGAGTTGTATATATGGTGACTCACAGCTTTACAACAGGAAGAGTTGTATATGTGGTGACTCACAGCTTTACAACAGGAAGAGTTGTATATATGCTTTACAACAGGAAGAGTTGTATATATGGTTTACAACAGGAAGCGTTGTATATATGGTGACTCACAGCTTTACAACAGGAAGAGTTGTATATATGGTGACTCACAGCTTTACAACAGGAAGAGTTGTATATATGGTGACTCACAGCTTTACGACAGGAAGAGTTGTATATATGGTTTACAACAGGAAGAGTTGTATATATGCTTTACAACAGGAAGAGTTGTATATATGGTTTACAACAGGAAGAGTTGTATATATGGTGACTCACAGCTTTACAACAGGAAGGGTTGTATATATGGTTTACAACAGGAAGAGTTGTATATATGCTTTACAACAGGAAGAGTTGTATATATGGTTTACAACAGGAAGAGTTGTATATATGGTTTACAACAGGAAGAGTTGTATATATGGTGACTCACAGCTTTACAACAGGAAGAGTTGTATATATGGTTTACAACAGGAAGAGTTGTATATATGGTGACTCACAGCTTTACAACAGGAAGAGTTGTATATATGGTTTACAACAGGAAGAGTTGTATATATGGTGACTCACAGCTTTACAACAGGAAGAGTTGTATATATGGTTTACAACAGGAAGAGTTGTATATATGGTGACTCACAGCTTTACAACAGGAAGAGTTGTATATATGGTTTACAACAGGAAGAGTTGTATATATGGTGACTCACAGCTTTACAACGGGAAGAGTTGTATATGGTGACTCACAGCTTTACGACGGGAAGAGTTGTATATGTGGTGACTCACAGCTTTACGACGGGAAGAGTTGTATATGTGGTGACTCACAGCTTTACGACGGGAAGAGTTGTATATGTGGTGACTCACAGCTTTACAACAGGAAGAGTTGTATATATGGTGACTCACAGCTTTACGACAGGAAGAGTTGTATATATGGTGACTCACAGCTTTACGACAGGAAGAGTTGTATATATGGTTTACAACAGGAAGAGTTGTATATATGGTTTACAACAGGAAGAGTTGTATATATGGTTTACAACAGGAAGAGTTGTATATATGGTTTACAACAGGAAGAGTTGCATATATGGTGACTCACAGCTTTACAACAGGAAGAGTTGTATATATGGTTTACAACAGGAAGAGTTGCATATATGGTGACTCACAGCTTTACAACAGGAAGAGTTGTATATATGGTTTACAACAGGAAGAGTTGCATATATGTTGACTCACAGCTTTACAACAGGAAGAGTTGTATATATGGTTTACAACAGGAAGAGTTGCATATATGGTGACTCACAGCTTTACAACAGGAAGAGTTGTATATATGGTGACTCACAGCTTTACAACAGGAAGAGTTGTATATATGGTTTACAACAGGAAGAGTTGCATATATGGTGACTCACAGCTTTACAACAGGAAGAGTTGTATATATGGTTTACAACAGGAAGAGTTGCATATATGGTGACTCACAGCTTTACAACAGGAAGAGTTGTATATATGGTTTACAACAGGAAGAGTTGCATATATGTTGACTCACAGCTTTACAACAGGAAGAGTTGTATATATGGTGACTCACAGCTTTACAACAGGAAGAGTTGTATATATGGTGACTCACAGCTTTACAACAGGAAGAGTTGTATATATGGTGACTCACAGCTTTACAACAGGAAGAGTTGTATATATGGTTTACAACAGGAAGAGTTGTATATATGGTGACTCACAGCTTTACAACAGGAAGAGTTGTATATATGGTGACTCACAGCTTTACAACAGGAAGAGTTGTATATATGGTTTACAACAGGAAGAGTTGTATATATGGTGACTCACAGCTTTACAACAGGAAGAGTTGTATATATGGTGACTCACAGCTTTACAACAGGAAGAGTTGTATATATGGTTTACAACAGGAAGAGTTGTATATATGGTGACTCACAGCTTTACAACAGGAAGAGTTGTATATATGGTGACTCACAGCTTTACAACAGGAAGAGTTGTATATATGGTGACTCACAGCTTTACAACAGGAAGAGTTGTATATATGGTGACTCACAGCTTTACAACAGGAAGAGTTGTATATATGGTTTACAACAGGAAGAGTTGTATATATGGTGACTCACAGCTTTACAACAGGAAGAGTTGTATATATGTTGACTCACAGCTTTACAACAGGAAGAGTTGTATATATGGTGACTCACAGCTTTACAACAGGAAGAGTTGTATATATGGTGACTCACAGCTTTACGACAGGAAGAGTTGTATATATGGTGACTCACAGCTTTACAACAGGAAGAGTTGTATATATGGTGACTCACAGCTTTACAACAGGAAGAGTTGTATATGGTGACTCACAGCTTTACAACAGGAAGAGTTGTATATATGGTTTACAACAGGAAGAGTTGTATATATGGTTTACAACAGGAAGAGTTGTATATATGGTGACTCACAGCTTTACAACAGGAAGAGTTGTATATATGTTGACTCACAGCTTTACAACAGGAAGAGTTGTATATATGGTGACTCACAGCTTTACAACAGGAAGAGTTGTATATATGGTGACTCTCAGCTTTACAACAGGAAGAGTTGTATATGTGGTGACTCACAGCTTTACAACAGGAAGAGTTGTATATATGGTTTACAACAGGAAGAGTTGTATATATGGTGACTCACAGCTTTACAACAGGAAGAGTTGTATATATGGTTTACAACAGGAAGAGTTGTATATATGGTGACTCACAGCTTTACAACAGGAAGAGTTGTATATATGGTTTACAACAGGAAGAGTTGTATATATGGTGACTCACAGCTTTACAACAGGAAGAGTTGTATATATGGTTTACAACAGGAAGAGTTGTATATGTGGTGACTCTCAGCTTTACAACAGGAAGAGTTGTATATGTGGTGACTCACAGCTTTACAACAGGAAGAGTTGTATATATGCTTTACAACAGGAAGAGTTGTATATATGGTTTACAACAGGAAGAGTTGTATATATGGTGACTCACAGCTTTACAACAGGAAGAGTTGTATATATGGTGACTCACAGCTTTACGACAGGAAGAGTTGTATATATGGTTTACAACAGGAAGAGTTGTATATATGCTTTACAACAGGAAGAGTTGTATATATGGTTTACAACAGGAAGAGTTGTATATATGGTGACTCACAGCTTTACAACAGGAAGAGTTGTATATATGGTGACTCACAGCTTTACGACAGGAAGAGTTGTATATATGGTTTACAACAGGAAGAGTTGTATATATGCTTTACAACAGGAAGAGTTGTATATATGGTGACTCACAGCTTTACAACAGGAAGAGTTGTATATATGGTTTACAACAGGAAGAGTTGTATATATGGTGACTCACAGCTTTACAACAGGAAGGGTTGTATATATGGTTTACAACAGGAAGAGTTGTATATATGCTTTACAACAGGAAGAGTTGTATATATGGTTTACAACAGGAAGAGTTGTATATATGGTTTACAACAGGAAGAGTTGTATATATGGTGACTCACAGCTTTACAACAGGAAGAGTTGTATATATGGTTTACAACAGGAAGAGTTGTATATATGGTGACTCACAGCTTTACAACGGGAAGAGTTGTATATATGGTGACTCACAGCTTTACGACGGGAAGAGTTGTATATGTGGTGACTCACAGCTTTACGACGGGAAGAGTTGTATATGTGGTGACTCACAGCTTTACGACGGGAAGAGTTGTATATGTGGTGACTCACAGCTTTACAACAGGAAGAGTTGTATATATGGTGACTCACAGCTTTACGACAGGAAGAGTTGTATATATGGTTTACAACAGGAAGAGTTGTATATATGGTGACTCACAGCTTTACAACAGGAAGAGTTGTATATATGGTGACTCACAGCTTTACGACAGGAAGAGTTGTATATATGGTTTACAACAGGAAGAGTTGTATATATGGTTTACAACAGGAAGAGTTGTATATATGGTGACTCACAGCTTTACTGACGGCCATGCGGAGTACTGCCTCCCCCCCGAAGCGCTTGGCTATCGTCCTGGAGACGGGGACGTAGGCCATAGGGATCACCTCAATAGGAACACCCTTCTTCCACTGCTGGCCCAGGACCGAGGAGTCCTTCCTGAGACACACACACACACACACACACACACACACACACACACACACACACACACACACACACACACACACACACACACACACACACACTTATTCAGGGCTCAACATTCAGGCTCATTTTTCAGTGGAACACAGAGGTTAAGATCTGACACAGAAATGTGGATGAGGCATAATTTGAACAGCAGGTGATTCTCTGTACTTCGTTGGCTGAGCAAGAGGCCTACACAGGGTTCATACAGACATTGTCAAGTCCAATTCAAGGGCTTTTTCAAGAACTTCAATGTCATTTAAGGCGCTACGTTTTACTTATTGTAATAATCTATAGAAAAGCTTGTCGCCCCGCCCGAGTGGCAGCTAGTCAGTCTGACACAAACACACTAATGAAAGTCTGTCCAGGACAACTCACAGCTTTAATCACATCTTTCCTGGTGCCGTTGGTCTTCAGTGAGCTGATCCGCTCAACAACCAGCTGTCTAGGTCTGATCCCCTCAACAACCAGCTGTCTAGGTCTGACCCCTCAACAACCAGCTGTCTAGGTCTGACCCCTCAACAACCAGCTGTCTAGGTCTGATCCCCTCAACAACCAGCTGTCTAGGTCTGATCCGGTCAACAACCAGCTGTCTAGGTCTGATCCCCTCAACAACCAGCTGTCTAGGTCTGATCCCCTCAACAACCAGCTGTCTAGGTCTGATCCGGTCAACAACCAGCTGTCTAGGTCTGATCCCCTCAACAACCAGCTGTCTAGGTCTGATCCGGTCAACAACCAGCTGTCTAGGTCTGATCCGGTCAACAACCAGCTGTCTAGGTCTGATCCGGTCAACAACCAGCTGTCTAGGTCTGATCCGGTCAACAACCAGCTGTCTAGGTCTGATCCCCTCAACAACCAGCTGTCTAGGTCTGATCCCCTCAACAACCAGCTGTCTAGGTCTGATCCCCTCAACAACCAGCTGTCTAGGTCTGACCCCCTCAACAACCAGCTGTCTAGGTCTGATCCCCTCAACAACCAGCTGTCTAGGTCTGATCCCCTCAACAACCAGCTGTCTAGGTCTGACCCCCTCAACAACCAGCTGTCTTGGTCTGAAAGATCATGTGTAGGCTGTGTGTGTGAAGCGTGTCATAAAACAGAACGGTGATGAGGCATATATCTGGGGAAGCATCTGTCCAGTGTTGATTATTTATTTATTTTTAAATAATGGAATCAAATCAAATGTATTTATATAGCCCTTCTTACTTCAGCTGATATCTCAAAGGGCTGTACAGAAACCCAGTCTAAAACCCCATACAGCAAGCAATGCAGGTGTAGAAGCACGGTGGCTAGGAAAAACTCCCTAGAAAGGCCAAAACCTAGGAAGAAACCTAGAGAGGAACCAGGCTATGAGGATGGCCAGTCCTCTTCTGGCTGTGCTGGGTGGAGATTATAACAGAACATGGCCAAGATGTTCAAATGTTGGAAGTGTTGAATAATGAATTAAGATGAAAAGCTGAAATATCTAGAGTCAATAAGTAGTCAACCCTTTATGGCACATTGAAATACCACATAATAAGTTACATGGACTCACTGTGTGCCGTAATAGTGTTTAACATGATGTTTTAAAGACTACCCCATCTCTGTACCCCACACATACAATTACCTATGGTTCCTCAGTCTAGCAGTGAAATTCAAACAGTTTCAACCACAAAGACCAGTGAGGCATCTATTGGTAGATGGGTGAAAATAAAAAAGCAGACATTGAATATCCCTTTGAGCATGAAGTTATTAATTACACATTGGATGGTGTATCAATACACCCAGTCACTACAAAGATACAGGCGTCCTTCCTAACGCAGTTGCCGGAGAGGAAGGAAACCGCTCAGGGATTTCACCATGTGGCCAATGCTCCTTTAAAACAGTTACAGAGTTTAATGGCTGTGATAGGAGACAACTGAGGATGGAGCAACAGTGTAGTTACTCCACAATACTAACCCTACAGAGTGAAAAGAAGGAAGCCCTTACAGAATAATCTCCCAAAACATGCATCCTGTTTGCAAAAATGCACTAAAGTCAAACTGCAAAAAAATGTGGCAAAGAAATGAACTTTTTGTCCTGAATACAAAGTGTTCTGTTTGGGGAAAAACCAATACAACACAGTGGTGACTGCATCATGTTATGGGTATGCTTGTCATCGTTAAGGACTAGGGAGTTTTTTTTAAAAGCTCAGCACAGGCAAAATCCTAGAAGGAAAGCAGACTGAACCGGGTTTCCACCAGACACTGGGAGATGAATTCAACTTTCAACAGGGCAATAACCTAAAACACAAGGCCAAATCTACACTGGAGTTGCTGACCAATAAGACAGTGAATCTACTTAAATCTATGGCAAGACCTGAAAATGGTTGTCTAGCCATGATCAATACCCAATTTGACAACACTTAAAGGTGCCTCAACAAAGCATTGCCTCAAGGGTGTGAATACTGCATTTCATTCAATACATTTGCTAAAATCCCCTTGTCATTAGGGGGTATTGTGTGTAGATCGGTGAGAAAACATGAATTCATTTGAAAATCAGGCTGTATCAACTAAATGTGGAGTAAGTCAAGGGGTATGAATACTTTCCGAAGGCACTGGCCTAGATTACAAATAGCATTACTACAATATTATTTTCACTGGCCCAAGCGAGCCACTGACGGGGATGAAGGACCTGGCCTGGAGGGTTCCCAGGCCTGCAGTGGAGTCCTCCTGGGTTTCTTTATATTTGTAACCTCTATTATACTTTAGATAATCAAAGACCTCACCAAGTCTAGGCACTATGCAATTACAGGAGAACACACCCACCTGAAGTCAGCGATGACGATGAAGTGTTTGGCACAGCCAGCTACAATCTTCTCCTGAGTCAGACAGCCTCTAGGGGAGTGAGTGGGGAGAGGAGGGGAGTGAGGGAGAAGGGAGACAAAGATAACTGGTGAGATGGTGAGTGGGGAGAGGAGGGGAGTGAGGGAGAAGGGAGACAAAGATAACTGGTGAGATGGTGATGTATGGAGCCTGGCATGGACAGCAAACGGGACCGTCAGCCAGGGGGAGCAACGGGACCGTCAGCCAGGGGGAGCAACGGGACCGTCAGCCAGGGGGAGCAACGGGACCGTCAGCCAGGGGGAGCAACGGGACCGTCAGCCAGGGGGAGCAACGGGACCGTCAGCCAGGGGGAGCAACGGGACCGTCAGCCAGGGAGAGCAACAGGACAGCCTAGAACTGTGATCCGATGAATATACAGAGTCTTACCCTCCTCCTTTGATGAGTGTGAGAGCAGCATCCACCTCGTCTGCCCCATCGATGGCCACGTCCAGCTGGAATGGGGTTAGAGGTCAGAGAGGTAGAACACAATACTGCTGACAATAACACAGTCTACAGGACAAACTTCTGATTTCACACACCAACTCCACACGTTTCCTAAAGAATGTGTCAGACTTGAGGACATGTAACACATCGTTAAAAAAAAAAAGTTGCTAACCAACAGTACCTCTGGGTGTCTATCCAGATCAGACAGGGTTAGACCATGCTGCAGAATCAACTGACGAGCCTGGAGGACAAGATCAAATGTTGAGGGCCATCTGCCAGATTAGAGTCGGCTCTCTGAGATCCCCGTAGAATACATGATACACAGCCATCGTACCTCACACTCACCTGGAAGGAGGTGGGGACACACACTATGTTGAGTTTCTCCTGACGAACTCTCTCCGCTAGAACAGATCAGAGGTGATCACAATCAGCCCTTTGTGGATGAATAAAGTACTACATTCTCTTGTTCAACCGGTACGCTAGTATTATGGTTTCCTCACCTAGTCTGTCTACAGCATACACAATGGTGGATCCACTGCCCACTCCAACTACCTGGTTATTCTGTGATGGAAGGAAAGACATGTAACAGCCAGTTCACATGATCATATAGCCAGAAGATACCGACCCACTGTTACGCTTGTTTACACTGAGCTGCACTGGGGTCAGAACGCAATCATGGTTCCATTAAGACACCGTGGAACCGGAGAGAGATATGGGTTGGTAAACGTACCTCGATGCAGGGATGGGATATGAAACTGTACTCCAAATGTTACCTTTATCCTTCCCGATACAGCGAGAAGATTGTAAACCCGCGGTGTCTCACAAAAAAAAACTGCCCCGAAAGATGTTGCAGAGGGAGGAGAGGCTCCAGCTTAAATGGCCGTCGGGGGACAAGGAGAGTTTGGAAGCATTGAACGATTCTGTTGGCATGAGTAAAGTTGGTGAAAATGAATGGGATGACGGTGAAGAACAGTAGAATGAAAAGGGCTAAAGTTGGAAATGAACTGCTGTTCATGGTTGGAGTGGGATTCACCAGCTACAATGTTTATTGGGTGATCTGGTTCAAGTGACAAAGAGCCATATTCTGATTTAGTGACAGTTTATTAACAGTCCAAAAGGCTCTACAAGATATCAACGAAGGCTATGACTTTGAGTAGGGCACCGGTTAAAAAGGCGTCATCTCTGGCGTCTCGGACATAGAGGCTCTGTGGTTTTGGGATGGCAGGAGCAGTGGACACACATCGCTTGGCACGAATGATAGACAGGAAGTATGCCTATCGGTGTAGTGTGGATTGATGAAGTGGTTCTCCTGAATCATGGAAAACTTGGGTATGTGAGATATGAGGTAATACCGTATGTACAGAAGCCGCTGCAGTGTTGCATTGTAAAAGTTGACACGTTGACAAAGGAAGAAATATGTATTAGCTGACAAGTCAGATGAGACATTGTTGCTGTAATTGTGATGGGAATCACATTCCCGGAGTGCCCTGTATGGATGAAGAGGTCGCAGTAGCTAGGGGTCATCCAGCAGGTCTCCTGTGTGGAGGCAGTGAAAATAGCTTGAGGAGAGATGGTAGTGGATGTCCCACAGTCTGCAGTCAATGCCATGCAGGATCCCAACACACGAGCAGTGAAGGTGGACTTTGTTGCGTTCATACAAAAACTATCTAAAGAAGCGAGACGAAAATGTGATGGTAGCAAAAGGATTTCTGGAACGCCAGAACTTTACAGCCGAAATGTTAAAGAAAACTGAAGAGGTTCCCCCCTCCCAGGTTCCTGCGCCTGGGTAAAGGTCTGAATAGACATTCAATCTGGCTGAAAGAATATTTTTTTAAATGTAACTTTTGAATTCTAATAGTACATTTGTTCACATTTCCCTAGTCTAGTATTGTTTAGCGTTAAAGCTGATCAGTTTTCCCCTCGGCCAGTAGGTGGCGACATGCACCTCTAACGCTGTTTGCGGACTGAGATAATACCTTAGAAAACTGCCCTTTTTGTCCTCATGCTAGCTAGCAGTAGCCACCTCAGCCATTTTGGAATGGCAGGGTCAGCCAATCGGCTCCTTTGTTGTTCAAGGCAACATGCCATTCCAAAATTGCTGCTGTGGCTACTGTTAGCTAGCATGAGGATGAAAAGGGCAGTTTCACAGGACAACTACCACTATTTCCGTCTTTGATGGAGCAGTGTGGATAGGAGGTCAAACTCAGTGTACAGTGGCACATCCCATCCCTGCATTGAGGTACGTTTTCAACCCATATCTTTCATCAAACCCGGTGCAGCTCAGTGTAAACGAGCATAACGGTACGGTCAGTATCTTCTGGCAATATGATAATAGCACCATTTCCCATGAGCATGGCACTATGAAATAACCATTCCTAGAATCCCAGTAGTACATCTCTCGATAATAGTGTAAGATCTTCATTAATCTGTTCCATTATAAATCTACTGATGTCTTACCCCAGATTCCTTACATTAATACAATGCAGAAAATGATGCAACACATTACAACATATTTTATTTAAACTTCTTCATATTAGGTGGTTGGCAGGATAATATCTCTGAATAATATAAAAATAAACTTAATTTTGTTAATAAATAGGTATGTGTGGAGCAACAACCAAACTTTTCCCCAACAGATATTATCAATAAAAACATTCCAATAGGGAATGACATGAGGTATAGAATCAACATCCTGTTGAAACAAGGTTCCTATATATATAGTTCTATTGTTGTTGAATGGACAACATGACATGAGGTATAGAATCAACATCCTGTTGAAACAAGGTTCCTATAGTTCTATTGTTGTTGAATCAACATGAGGTATAGAATCAACATCCTGTTGAAACAAGGTTCCTATAGTTCTATTGTTGTTGAATGGACCAACATGACATGAGATATAGAATCAACATCCTGTTGAAACAAGGTTCCTATAGTTCTATTGTTGTTGAATGGACCAACATGAGGTATAGAATCAACATCCTGTTGAAACTAGGTTCCTATATATATAGTTCTATTGTTGTTGAATGGACCAACATGACATGAGGTATAGAATCAACATCCTGTTGAAACAAGGTTCCTATAGTTCTATTGTTGTTGAATGGACCAACATGAGGTATAGAATCAACATCCTGTTGAAACAAGGTTCCTATAGTTATATTGTTGTTGAATGGACCAACATGACATGAGGTATAGAATCAACATCCTGTTGAAACAAGGTTCCTATAGTTCTATTGTTGTTGAATGGACCAACATGAGGTATAGAATCAACATCCTGTTGAAACAAGGTTCCTATAGTTCTATTGTTGTTGAATGGACCAACATGACATGAGGTATAGAATCAACATCCTGTTGAAACAAGGTTCCTATAGTTCTATTGTTGTTGAATGGACCAACATGAGGTATAGAATCAACATCCTGTTGAAACAAGGTTCCTATAGATCTATTGTTGTTGAATGAACCAACATGAGGTATAGAATCAACATCCTGTTGAAACAAGGTTCCTATAGTTCTATTGTTGTTGAATGGACCAACATGAGGTATAGAATCAACATCCTGTTGAAACAAGGTTCCTATAGCTCTATTGTTGTTGAATGGACCAACATGAGGTATAGAATCAACATCCTGTTGAAACAAGGTTCCTATAGTTCTATTGTTGTTGAATGGACCAACATGAGGTATAGAATCAACATCCTGTTGAAACAAGGTTCCTATAGATCTATTGTTGTTGAATGGACCAACATGAGGTATAGAATCAACATCCTGTTGAAACAAGGTTCCTATAGTTCTATTGTTGTTGAATGGACCAACATGAGGTATAGAATCAACATCCTGTTGAAACAAGGTTCCTATAGTATGAATGGACCAACATGAGGTATAGAATCAACATCCTGTTGAAACAAGGTTCCTATAGTTCTATTGTTGTTGAATGGACCAACATGAGGTATAGAATCAACATCCTGTTGAAACAAGGTTCCTATAGTTCTATTGTTGTTGAATGGACCAACATGAGGTATAGAATCAACATCCTGTTGAAACAAGGTTCCTATAGTTCTATTGTTGTTGAATGGACCAACATGAGGTATAGAATCAACATCCTGTTGAAACAAGGTTCCTATAGTTCTATTGTTGTTGAATGGACCAACATGAGGTATAGAATCAACATCCTGTTGAAACAAGGTTCCTATAGTTCTATTGTTGTTGAATGGACCAACATGACATGAGGTATAGAATCAACATCCTGTTGAAACAAGGTTCCTATAGTTCTATTGTTGTTGAATGGACCAACATGAGGTATAGAATCAACATCCTGTTGAAACAAGGTTCCTATATATATAGTTCTATTGTTGTTGAATGGACCAACATGACATGAGGTATAGAATCAACATCCTGGTGAAACAAGGTTCCTATATATATAGTTCTATTGTTGTTGAATGGACCAACATGACATGAGGTATAGAATCAACATCCTGTTGAAACAAGGTTCCTATAGTTATATTGTTGTTGAATGGACCAACATGACATGAGGTATAGAATCAACATCCTGTTGAAACAAGGTTCCTATAGCTCTATTGTTGTTGAATGGACCAACATGACATGAGGTATAGAATCAACATCCTGTTGAAACAAGGTTCCTATAGATCTATTGTTGTTGAATGGACCAACATGACATGAGGTATAGAATCAACATCCTGTTGAAACAAGGTTCCTATAGTTCTATTGTTGTTGAATGGACCAACATGAGGTATAGAATCAACATCCTGTTGAAACAAGGTTCCTATAGTTCTATTGTTGTTGAATGGACCAACATGAGGTATAGAATCAACATCCTGTTGAAACAAGGTTCCTATAGTTCTATTGTTGTTGAATGGACCAACATGACATGAGGTATAGAATCAACATCCTGTTGAAACAAGGTTCCTATAGTTCTATTGTTGTTGAATGGACCAACATGACATGAGGTATAGAATCAACATCCTGTTGAAACAAGGTTCCTATAGTTCTATTGTTGTTGAATGGACCAACATGAGGTATAGAATCAACATCCTGTTGAAACAAGGTTCCTATAGTTCTATTGTTGTTGAATGGACCAACATGAGGTATAGAATCAACATCCTGGTGAAACAAGGTTCCTATAGTTCTATTGTTGTTGAATGGACCAACATGACATGAGGTATAGAATCAACATCCTGTTGAAACAAGGCTCCTATAGTTCTATTGTTGTTGAATGGACCAACATGACATGAGGTATAGAATCAACATCCTGTTGAAACAAGGTTCCTATAGCTCTATTGTTGTTGAATGGACCAACATGAGGTATAGAATCAACATCCTGTTGAAACAAGGTTCCTATAGTTCTATTGTTGTTGAATGGACCAACATGAGGTATAGAATCAACATCCTGTTGAAACAAGGTTCCTATAGTTCTATTGTTGTTGAATGGACCAACATGAGGTATAGAATCAACATCCTGTTGAAACAAGGTTCCTATAGTTCTATTGTTGTTGAATGGACCAACATGAGGTATAGAATCAACATCCTGTTGAAACAAGGTTCCTATAGTTCTATTGTTGTTGAATGGACCAACATGACATGAGGTATAGAATCAACATCCTGTTGAAACAAGGTTCCTATAGTTCTATTGTTGTTGAATGGACCAACATGAGGTATAGAATCAACATCCTGTTGAAACAAGGTTCCTATAGTTCTATTGTTGTTGAATGGACCAACATGACATGAGGTATAGAATCAACATCCTGTTGAAACAAGGTTCCTATAGCTCTATTGTTGTTGAATGGACCAACATGAGGTATAGAATCAACATCCTGTTGAAACAAGGTTCCTATAGTTCTATTGTTGTTGAATGGACCAACATGAGGTATAGAATCAACATCCTGTTGAAACAAGGTTCCTATAGTTCTATTGTTGTTGAATGGACCAACATGAGGTATAGAATCAACATCCTGTTGAAACAAGGTTCCTATAGTTCTATTGTTGTTGAATGGACCAACATGAGGTATAGAATCAACATCCTGTTGAAACAAGGTTCCTATAGTTCTATTGTTGTTGAATGGACCAACATGAGGTATAGAATCAACATCCTGTTGAAACTAGGTTCCTATATATATAGTTCTATTGTTGTTGAATGGACCAACATGACATGAGGTATAGAATCAACATCCTGTTGAAACAAGGTTCCTATATATATAGTTCTATTGTTGTTGAAGGGACCAACATGAGGTATAGAATCAACATCCTGTTGAAACTAGGTTCCTATATATATAGTTCTATTGTTGTTGAATGGACCAACATGACATGAGGTATAGAATCAACATCCTGTTGAAACTAGGTTCCTATATATATAGTTCTATTGTTGTTGAATGGACCAACATGACATGAGGTATAGAATCAACATCCTGTTGAAACAAGGTTCCTATAGTTCTATTGTTGTTGAATGGACCAACATGACATGAGGTATAGAATCAACATCCTGTTGAAACAAGGTTCCTATAGTTCTATTGTTGTTGAATGGACCAACATGAGGTATAGAATCAACATCCTGTTGAAACAAGGCTCCTATAGTTCTATTGTTGTTGAATGGACCAACATGAGGTATAGAATCAACATCCTGTTGAAACAAGGTTCCTATAGTTCTATTGTTGTTGAATGGACCAACATGAGGTATAGTATAGAATCAACATCCTGTTGAAACAAGGTTCCTATAGATCTATTGTTGTTGAATGGACCAACATGAGGTATAGAATCAACATCCTGTTGAAACAAGGTTCCTATAGTTCTATTGTTGTTGAATGGACCAACATGACATGAGGTATAGAATCAACATCCTGTTGAAACAAGGCTCCTATAGTTCTATTGTTGTTGAATGGACCAACATGACATGAGGTATAGAATCAACATCCTGTTGAAACAAGGTTCCTATAGCTCTATTGTTGTTGAATGGACCAACATGAGGTATAGAATCAACATCCTGTTGAAACAAGGTTCCTATAGTTCTATTGTTGTTGAATGGACCAACATGAGGTATAGAATCAACATCCTGTTGAAACAAGGTTCCTATAGATCTATTGTTGTTGAATGGACCAACATGAGGTATAGAATCAACATCCTGTTGAAACAAGGTTCCTATAGTTCTATTGTTGTTGAATGGACCAACATGACATGAGGTATAGAATCAACATCCTGTTGAAACAAGGTTCCTATAGTTCTATTGTTGTTGAATGGACCAACATGAGGTATAGAATCAACATCCTGTTGAAACAAGGTTCCTATAGTTCTATTGTTGTTGAATGGACCAACATGACATGAGGTATAGAATCAACATCCTGTTGAAACAAGGTTCCTATAGCTCTATTGTTGTTGAATGGACCAACATGAGGTATAGAATCAACATCCTGTTGAAACAAGGTTCCTATAGTTCTATTGTTGTTGAATGGACCAACATGAGGTATAGAATCAACATCCTGTTGAAACAAGGTTCCTATAGTTCTATTGTTGTTGAATGGACCAACATGAGGTATAGAATCAACATCCTGTTGAAACAAGGTTCCTATAGTTCTATTGTTGTTGAATGGACCAACATGAGGTATAGAATCAACATCCTGTTGAAACTAGGTTCCTATATATAGTTCTATTGTTGTTGAATGGACCAACATGACATGAGGTATAGAATCAACATCCTGTTGAAACAAGGTTCCTATATATATAGTTCTATTGTTGTTGAAGGGACCAACATGAGGTATAGAATCAACATCCTGTTGAAACTAGGTTCCTATATATATAGTTATATTGTTGTTGAATGGACCAACATGACATGAGGTATAGAATCAACATCCTGTTGAAACTAGGTTCCTATATATATAGTTCTATTGTTGTTGAATGGACCAACATGACATGAGGTATAGAATCAACATCCTGTTGAAACAAGGTTCCTATAGTTCTATTGTTGTTGAATGGACCAACATGACATGAGGTATAGAATCAACATCCTGTTGAAACAAGGTTCCTATAGTTCTATTGTTGTTGAATGGACCAACATGAGGTATAGAATCAACATCCTGTTGAAACAAGGCTCCTATAGTTCTATTGTTGTTGAATGGACCAACATGAGGTATAGAATCAACATCCTGTTGAAACAAGGTTCCTATAGTTCTATTGTTGTTGAATGGACCAACATGAGGTATAGAATCAACATCCTGTTGAAACAAGGTTCCTATAGATCTATTGTTGTTGAATGGACCAACATGAGGTATAGAATCAACATCCTGTTGAAACAAGGTTCCTATAGTTCTATTGTTGTTGAATGGACCAACATGACATGAGGTATAGAATCAACATCCTGTTGAAACAAGGTTCCTATAGTTCTATTGTTGTTGAATGGACCAACATGAGGTATAGAATCAACATCCTGTTGAAACAAGGTTCCTATAGTTATATTGTTGTTGAATGGACCAACATGACATGAGGTATAGAATCAACATCCTGTTGAAACAAGGTTCCTATAGTTCTATTGTTGTTGAATGGACCAACATGGGGTATAGAATCAACATCCTGTTGAAACAAGGTTCCTATAGTTCTATTGTTGTTGAATGGACCAACATGAGGTATAGAATCAACATCCTGTTGAAACAAGGTTCCTATAGTTCTATTGTTGTTGAATGGACCAACATGACATGAGGTATAGAATCAACATCCTGTTGAAACAAGGTTCCTATAGTTCTATTGTTGTTGAATGGACCAACATGAGGTATAGAATCAACATCCTGTTGAAACTAGGTTCCTATATATATAGTTCTATTGTTGTTGAATGGACCAACATGACATGAGGTATAGAATCAACATCCTGTTGAAACAAGGTTCCTATATATATAGTTCTATTGTTGTTGAATGGACCAACATGAGGTATAGAATCAACATCCTGTTGAAACTAGGTTCCTATATATATAGTTCTATTGTTGTTGAATGGACCAACATGAGGTATAGAATCAACATCCTGGTGAAACAAGGTTCCTATAGTTCTATTGTTGTTGAATGGACCAACATGACATGAGGTATAGAATCAACATCCTGTTGAAACAAGGCTCCTATAGTTCTATTGTTGTTGAATGGACCAACATGACATGAGGTATAGAATCAACATCCTGTTGAAACAAGGTTCCTATAGCTCTATTGTTGTTGAATGGACCAACATGAGGTATAGAATCAACATCCTGTTGAAACAAGGTTCCTATAGCTCTATTGTTGTTGAATGGACCAACATGAGGTATAGAATCAACATCCTGTTGAAACAAGGTTCCTATAGTTCTATTGTTGTTGAATGGACCAACATGAGGTATAGAATCAACATCCTGTTGAAACAAGGTTCCTATAGTTCTATTGTTGTTGAATGGACCAACATGAGGTATAGAATCAACATCCTGTTGAAACAAGGTTCCTATAGTTCTATTGTTGTTGAATGGACCAACATGACATGAGGTATAGAATCAACATCCTGTTGAAACAAGGTTCCTATAGTTCTATTGTTGTTGAATGGACCAACATGAGGTATAGAATCAACATCCTGTTGAAACTAGGTTCCTATATATATAGTTCTATTGTTGTTGAATGGACCAACATGACATGAGGTATAGAATCAACATCCTGTTGAAACAAGGTTCCTATATATATAGTTCTATTGTTGTTGAATGGACCAACATGAGGTATAGAATCAACATCCTGTTGAAACTAGGTTCCTATATATATAGTTCTATTGTTGTTGAATGGACCAACATGACATGAGGTATAGAATCAACATCCTGTTGAAACAAGGCTCCTATAGTTCTATTGTTGTTGAATGGACCAACATGAGGTATAGAATCAACATCCTGTTGAAACAAGGCTCCTATAGTTCTATTGTTGTTGAATGAACCAACATGAGGTATAGAATCAACATCCTGTTGAAACAAGGTTCCTATAGTTCTATTGTTGTTGAATGGACCAACATGAGGTATAGAATCAACATCCTGGTGAAACAAGGTTCCTATAGTTCTATTGTTGTTGAATGGACCAACATGACATGAGGTATAGAATCAACATCCTGTTGAAACAAGGCTCCTATAGTTCTATTGTTGTTGAATGGACCAACATGACATGAGGTATAGAATCAACATCCTGTTGAAACAAGGTTCCTATAGCTCTATTGTTGTTGAATGGACCAACATGAGGTATAGAATCAACATCCTGTTGAAACAAGGTTCCTATAGCTCTATTGTTGTTGAATGGACCAACATGAGGTATAGAATCAACATCCTGTTGAAACAAGGTTCCTATAGTTCTATTGTTGTTGAATGGACCAACATGAGGTATAGAATCAACATCCTGTTGAAACAAGGTTCCTATAGATCTATTGTTGTTGAATGGACCAACATGAGGTATAGAATCAACATCCTGTTGAAACAAGGTTCCTATAGTTCTATTGTTGTTGAATGGACCAACATGAGGTATAGATACAACATCCTGTTGAAACAAGGTTCCTATAGTTCTATTGTTGTTGAATGGACCAACATGACATGAGGTATAGAATCAACATCCTGTTGAAACAAGGTTCCTATAGATCTATTGTTGTTGAATGGACCAACATGACATGAGGTATAGAATCAACATCCTGTTGAAACAAGGTTCCTATAGTTCTATTGTTGTTGAATGGACCAACATGAGGTATAGAATCAACATCCTGTTGAAACAAGGTTCCTATAGCTCTATTGTTGTTGAATGGACCAACATGAGGTATAGAATCAACATCCTGTTGAAACAAGGTTCCTATAGTTCTATTGTTGTTGAATGGACCAACATGAGGTATAGAATCAACATCCTGTTGAAACAAGGTTCCTATAGATCTATTGTTTTGAATGGACCAACATGAGGTATAGAATCAACATCCTGTTGAAACAAGGTTCCTATAGTTCTATTGTTGTTGAATGGACCAACATGACATGAGGTATAGAATCAACATCCTGTTGAAACAAGGTTCCTATAGCTCTATTGTTGTTGAATGGACCAACATGAGGTATAGAATCAACATCCTGTTGAAACAAGGTTCCTATAGCTCTATTGTTGTTGAATGGACCAACATGAGGTATAGAATCAACATCCTGTTGAAACAAGGTTCCTATAGTTCTATTGTTGTTGAATGGACCAACATGAGGTATAGAATCAACATCCTGTTGAAACAAGGTTCCTATAGTTCTATTGTTGTTGAATGGACCAACATGACATGAGGTATAGAATCAACATCCTGTTGAAACAAGGTTCCTATAGCTCTATTGTTGTTGAATGGACCAACATGAGGTATAGAATCAACATCCTGTTGAAACAAGGTTCCTATAGCTCTATTGTTGTTGAATGGACCAACATGAGGTATAGAATCAACATCCTGTTGAAACAAGGTTCCTATAGTTCTATTGTTGTTGAATGGACCAACATGAGGTATAGAATCAACATCCTGTTGAAACAAGGTTCCTATAGATCTATTGTTGTTGAATGGACCAACATGAGGTATAGAATCAACATCCTGTTGAAACAAGGTTCCTATAGTTCTATTGTTGTTGAATGGACCAACATGACATGAGGTATAGAATCAACATCCTGTTGAAACAAGGTTCCTATAGTTCTATTGTTGTTGAATGGACCAACATGAGGTATAGAATCAACATCCTGTTGAAACAAGGTTCCTATAGTTATATTGTTGTTGAATGGACCAACATGACATGAGGTATAGAATCAACATCCTGTTGAAACAAGGTTCCTATAGTTCTATTGTTGTTGAATGGACCAACATGAGGTATAGAATCAACATCCTGTTGAAACAAGGTTCCTATAGTTCTATTGTTGTTGAATGGACCAACATGAGGTATAGAATCAACATCCTGTTGAAACAAGGTTCCTATAGTTCTATTGTTGTTGAATGGACCAACATGACATGAGGTATAGAATCAACATCCTGTTGAAACAAGGTTCCTATAGTTCTATTGTTGTTGAATGGACCAACATGAGGTATAGAATCAACATCCTGTTGAAACTAGGTTCCTATATATATAGTTCTATTGTTGTTGAATGGACCAACATGACATGAGGTATAGAATCAACATCCTGTTGAAACAAGGTTCCTATATATATAGTTCTATTGTTGTTGAATGGACCAACATGAGGTATAGAATCAACATCCTGTTGAAACTAGGTTCCTATATATATAGTTCTATTGTTGTTGAATGGACCAACATGAGGTATAGAATCAACATCCTGGTGAAACAAGGTTCCTATAGTTCTATTGTTGTTGAATGGACCAACATGACATGAGGTATAGAATCAACATCCTGTTGAAACAAGGCTCCTATAGTTCTATTGTTGTTGAATGGACCAACATGACATGAGGTATAGAATCAACATCCTGTTGAAACAAGGTTCCTATAGCTCTATTGTTGTTGAATGGACCAACATGAGGTATAGAATCAACATCCTGTTGAAACAAGGTTCCTATAGCTCTATTGTTGTTGAATGGACCAACATGAGGTATAGAATCAACATCCTGTTGAAACAAGGTTCCTATAGTTCTATTGTTGTTGAATGGACCAACATGAGGTATAGAATCAACATCCTGTTGAAACAAGGTTCCTATAGTTCTATTGTTGTTGAATGGACCAACATGAGGTATAGAATCAACATCCTGTTGAAACAAGGTTCCTATAGTTCTATTGTTGTTGAATGGACCAACATGACATGAGGTATAGAATCAACATCCTGTTGAAACAAGGTTCCTATAGTTCTA
This sequence comes from Oncorhynchus gorbuscha, assembly GCF_021184085.1. Taxonomy (NCBI): domain Eukaryota; kingdom Metazoa; phylum Chordata; class Actinopteri; order Salmoniformes; family Salmonidae; genus Oncorhynchus; species Oncorhynchus gorbuscha. Next base: position 10,091 of record NW_025748302.1, on the reverse strand, counting down.
TTGTTGTTGAATGGACCAACATGAGGTATAGAATCAACATCCTGTTGAAACTAGGTTCCTATATATATAGTTCTATTGTTGTTGAATGGACCAACATGACATGAGGTATAGAATCAACATCCTGTTGAAACAAGGTTCTATATATATAGTTCTATTGTTGTTGAATGGACCAACATGAGGTATAGAATCAACATCCTGTTGAAACTAGGTTCCTATATATATAGTTCTATTGTTGTTGAATGGACCAACATGACATGAGGTATAGAATCAACATCCTGTTGAAACAAGGCTCCTATAGTTCTATTGTTGTTGAATGGACCAACATGAGGTATAGAATCAACATCCTGTTGAAACAAGGCTCCTATAGTTCTATTGTTGTTGAATGAACCAACATGAGGTATAGAATCAACATCCTGTTGAAACAAGGTTCCTATAGTTCTATTGTTGTTGAATGGACCAACATGAGGTATAGAATCAACATCCTGGTGAAACAAGGTTCCTATAGTTCTATTGTTGTTGAATGGACCAACATGACATGAGGTATAGAATCAACATCCTGTTGAAACAAGGCTCCTATAGTTCTATTGTTGTTGAATGGACCAACATGACATGAGGTATAGAATCAACATCCTGTTGAAACAAGGTTCCTATAGCTCTATTGTTGTTGAATGGACCAACATGAGGTATAGAATCAACATCCTGTTGAAACAAGGTTCCTATAGCTCTATTGTTGTTGAATGGACCAACATGAGGTATAGAATCAACATCCTGTTGAAACAAGGTTCCTATAGTTCTATTGTTGTTGAATGGACCAACATGAGGTATAGAATCAACATCCTGTTGAAACAAGGTTCCTATAGATCTATTGTTGTTGAATGGACCAACATGAGGTATAGAATCAACATCCTGTTGAAACAAGGTTCCTATAGTTCTATTGTTGTTGAATGGACCAACATGAGGTATAGATACAACATCCTGTTGAAACAAGGTTCCTATAGTTCTATTGTTGTTGAATGGACCAACATGACATGAGGTATAGAATCAACATCCTGTTGAAACAAGGTTCCTATAGATCTATTGTTGTTGAATGGACCAACATGACATGAGGTATAGAATCAACATCCTGTTGAAACAAGGTTCCTATAGTTCTATTGTTGTTGAATGGACCAACATGAGGTATAGAATCAACATCCTGTTGAAACAAGGTTCCTATAGCTCTATTGTTGTTGAATGGACCAACATGAGGTATAGAATCAACATCCTGTTGAAACAAGGTTCCTATAGTTCTATTGTTGTTGAATGGACCAACATGAGGTATAGAATCAACATCCTGTTGAAACAAGGTTCCTATAGATCTATTGTTTTGAATGGACCAACATGAGGTATAGAATCAACATCCTGTTGAAACAAGGTTCCTATAGTTCTATTGTTGTTGAATGGACCAACATGACATGAGGTATAGAATCAACATCCTGTTGAAACAAGGTTCCTATAGCTCTATTGTTGTTGAATGGACCAACATGAGGTATAGAATCAACATCCTGTTGAAACAAGGTTCCTATAGCTCTATTGTTGTTGAATGGACCAACATGAGGTATAGAATCAACATCCTGTTGAAACAAGGTTCCTATAGTTCTATTGTTGTTGAATGGACCAACATGAGGTATAGAATCAACATCCTGTTGAAACAAGGTTCCTATAGTTCTATTGTTGTTGAATGGACCAACATGACATGAGGTATAGAATCAACATCCTGTTGAAACAAGGTTCCTATAGCTCTATTGTTGTTGAATGGACCAACATGAGGTATAGAATCAACATCCTGTTGAAACAAGGTTCCTATAGCTCTATTGTTGTTGAATGGACCAACATGAGGTATAGAATCAACATCCTGTTGAAACAAGGTTCCTATAGTTCTATTGTTGTTGAATGGACCAACATGAGGTATAGAATCAACATCCCGTTGAAACAAGGTTCCTATAGTTCTATTGTTGTTGAATGGACCAACATGACATGAGGTATAGAATCAACATCCTGTTGAAACAAGGTTCCTATAGCTCTATTGTTGTTGAATGGACCAACATGAGGTATAGAATCAACATCCTGTTGAAACAAGGTTCCTATAGTTCTATTGTTGTTGAATGGACCAACATGACATGAGGTATAGAATCAACATCCTGTTGAAACAAGGTTCCTATAGATCTATTGTTGTTGAATGGACCAACATGACATGAGGTATAGAATCAACATCCTGTTGAAACAAGGTTCCTATAGTTCTATTGTTGTTGAATGGACCAACATGAGGTATAGAATCAACATCCTGTTGAAACAAGGTTCCTATAGCTCTATTGTTGTTGAATGGACCAACATGAGGTATAGAATCAACATCCTGTTGAAACAAGGTTCCTATAGTTCTATTGTTGTTGAATGGACCAACATGAGGTATAGAATCAACATCCTGTTGAAACAAGGTTCCTATAGATCTATTGTTTTGAATGGACCAACATGAGGTATAGAATCAACATCCTGTTGAAACAAGGTTCCTATAGCTCTATTGTTGTTGAATGGACCAACATGAGGTATAGAATCAACATCCTGTTGAAACAAGGTTCCTATAGCTCTATTGTTGTTGAATGGACCAACATGAGGTATAGAATCAACATCCTGTTGAAACAAGGTTCCTATAGTTCTATTGTTGTTGAATGGACCAACATGAGGTATAGAATCAACATCCTGTTGAAACAAGGTTCCTATAGTTCTATTGTTGTTGAATGGACCAACATGACATGAGGTATAGAATCAACATCCTGTTGAAACAAGGTTCCTATAGCTCTATTGTTGTTGAATGGACCAACATGAGGTATAGAATCAACATCCTGTTGAAACAAGGTTCCTATAGCTCTATTGTTGTTGAATGGACCAACATGAGGTATAGAATCAACATCCTGTTGAAACAAGGTTCCTATAGTTCTATTGTTGTTGAATGGACCAACATGAGGTATAGAATCAACATCCCGTTGAAACAAGGTTCCTATAGTTCTATTGTTGTTGAATGGACCAACATGACATGAGGTATAGAATCAACATCCTGTTGAAACAAGGTTCCTATAGCTCTATTGTTGTTGAATGGACCAACATGAGGTATAGAATCAACATCCTGTTGAAACAAGGTTCCTATAGTTCTATTGTTGTTGAATGGACCAACATGACATAGTGATCAGAATTCCTTAGAACCAAGTCAAAAGACCCTCTGTATTTACAAATTGGCTCACCAATAGGATATTATTTCAGAACCAATATTCTAAAAACCAATATTTTTATACAATATATCCCAATTATTCCATATATAATATCTGTGTGGAGAAAAATTGTGTTTATAAATTAAGGACCATGCCAAGAAAACGTTCTGCTTTTCATCGACAGGTTTCACTGGAACTTCGCCAATATATACCAACATGAAGTTAAGGCCACCAAAAGTAGAAGACATGAGGAATAAAGTTCCCCAGAGAAGTGGGTCTTCTTATCCAATTGATGTTAAACTTATTATTTAGAAGGCCAGACAATTCAGCCCGCCATACTCATAACGGTGTTCACAGTTTCCTAATGTAATTGGTACGGTTTCTCCACAGAAAGTTGAAAATCATCTGGTTGCTCTTCGCTTATTTTACAGGCAAGATATAAAGATATGCTGCCCTATGTTAGTCCAGACAAGAGATGCCTCAGCCGTGGTTATTAGGACTCTTCCTTTTAAAGATAAGGCCCCGGTGCTAGAAGCTAAATTGATGGCCACAGAGGGGCTTCCCACTCTTTCAATTCTGGCTGGAGCCAGTTTGCGAGGTCTGTGAAGGGAGTAGTACACAGCGTTGTATGAGATCTTCAGTTTCTGCATGGAATAGCCTTCATTTCACAGAACAAGAATAGACTGACGAGTTTCAGAAGAAAGTCCTTTGTTTCTGGCCATTTTGAGCCTGTAATCGAACCCACAAATGCTGACACTCCAGATACTCAACTAGTCTAAAGGTGGCCAGTTTTATTGCTTTTGTAATTCAGAACAGTTCAGCTGTAGTAAGATAATTGCAAAAGGGTTTTCCTACGATCAATTAGCCTTTTAAAATGATAAACATGGATTAGCTAACACAACGTGCCATTGGAACACAGGAGTGATGGTTGCTAAGGTGTATAAACTCAGTTTCACAATTCCTGACAGTTAATCCTAGTAAAAATTCCCTGTTTTAGGTCAGCTAGGATCACCACTATTTAAGAATGTGAAATGTCAGAATAATAGTAGAGATGATTTATTTCAGCTTTTATTCCATTCATCACATTCCCAGTGGGCCAGAAGTTTACATACACTCAATTAGTATTTTGTATCATTGCCTTTAAATGGTTTAACTTGGATCAAACGTTTTGGGTAGCCTTCCACAATAAGTTGGGTGAATTCTGACCCATTTCACCTGACAGAGCTGGTGTAACTGAGTCAGGTTTGTAGGCCTCCTTGCTCACACACGCTTTTTCAGTTCTGCCCACAAATGATCTTTAAGATTGAGGTCAGGGCTTTGTCAAATCCAATTTATTTATATAGCCCTTCGTACATCAGCTGATATCTCAAAGTGCTGTACAGAAACCCAGCCTAAAACACCAAACAGAAAGCAATGCAGGTGTAGGAAGTAGTTTGTGATGGCCACTCCAATACCTTGACTTTGATGTCCTTAAGCCATTTTGCCACAACTTTGGAAGTATGCTTTGGGTCATTGTTCATTTGATAGACCCATTTGTGACCAAGCTTTAACTTCCTGACTGATGTCTAGAGATGTTGCTTCAATATATCCACAATTTTCCTCCTGCATGATGCCATCTGTTTTGTGAAGTGCACCAGTCTCTCCTGCAGCAAAGCACCCCCACAACATGATGCTACCACCCCCATGCTTCACGGTTGGGATGGTGTTCTTCGGCTTGCAAACCGCCCCCTTTCTTCTCCAAACATAACGATGGTCATTATGGCCAAACAGTTCTATTTTTGTTTCATCAGACCAGAGGACATTTCTCCAAAAAGTACAATATTTGTCCCCATGTGCAAATCGTAGTCTGGCTTTTTTATGGCAGTTTTGGAGTAGTGGCTTCCTTGCTGAGCGGCCTTTCAGGTTATGTCGATATAGGACTTGTTTTACTGTGGATATAGATACTTTTGTACCTGTTACCTCCAGCTTCTTCACAAGGTCCTTTGCCGTTGTTCTTTGATTGATTAGCACTTTTCGCACCAAAAGTACGTTCATCTCTAGGAGACAGAACGAGTCTCCTTTCTAAGCGGTATGACGGCTGCGTGGTCCCATGGTGTTTATACGTGCGTACTATTGTTTGTACAGATGAACATGGTACCTTCAGGCATTTGGAAATTGCTCCCAAGGATGAACCAGACTTGGAGGTCTTTTTTTCTGAGGTCTTGTCTGATTTATTTGGATTTTCCCATGATGTAAAGCAAAGAGGCACTGAGTTTGAAGGTCGGCCTTGAAATACATCCACAGGTGCACCTCCAATTGACATCAATTAGCCTATCTGAAGCCATGACATTTTCTGGAATTTTCCAAGCTGTTTAAAGGCACAGTCAACTTAGTGTATGTAAACTTCCTACTTCAACTGTATGTGTATTTATGTATATCCAGTTGATTTCATCTCTATATATTATCCAGTTGATTTCATCTCTATATATTATCCAGTTGATTTATTAACTCAATCAGTTCCATCTTCTTCTCCCGAGAGGCCAGCTGGTGACCTCTGAGAAAGGAGGTTTCCTCTGCTCTTAGCCAGATTAAGACCACATAAGATATTTGACCACCTCAACTTTAAAAAGAGCTCACACTTCTTGCAATATGATTTTTCTTCACAAGCCATTTCCAAAAGTGTGAGAGCAGCTCTTTAAATTCAAATTTCATTATTTAACAAGGAGCCATTTAGCTTCCAGTAGGATGCCCTACCAAGGTTAGTATCAGGGGTAAATATTTTGACAGGAATGTAAATGGCCCTATGGTCTGAGGGGAGTACAACACACTATCAATACATTTCAATATAAGCCAAACATCTATTCTGGAATGTCTGGAACCTGTTTTGTTACTCCAAGTGAATGATCTGTCGGACGGAAACCTCTCTCTCCATATATCAGTAAGATCAAACTTTTCCATAAAAAGTATTAAACCCAAATTCTGATTGGTTGGCCTACCTGGGGGCCATCTATCAGTTGAATTATCTATAGTGATGTTAAAGTCGCCTCCTATCAATAATAACGAATTGCTAAATTTAGATAATGAAGTATACGTTTCTCTACTGACTCAAGCAACTCATTCTCATGTTTGGTGTTTACAGTAATGAGCGTAATGTCATTGTAACTAATCACAAGACAAATAAAGTGACCAAAGGGGTCACAGTCCGACTGGACTGGAATGTGGACCTCAGTTCATGTTGCAATCGCCCACGTGGGTATATGTTCCTAAAAACCAACGAGGAGATGGGAGAGGCGGGACATGCAGCACGTCCAGTGTCACAAAATCAACATGCGGACACACGGGCACCAGAGGTCTGGTCAGCATGGTGCAGATGCTCCTGAGCAGTGTGGATGATGATTGAATAACATGTACACAAGCCAAATTATTTAAACCTACGCGTTACTCCCTCATTGCGTCAACGAGCATCTGTGTAGCCAGGTGCTAAAATGGAACTTGGTTCTATTTGTAACACTTGATGCGCTGCAAGTCTCGCCTCTCCACATTGGTTTTTAGGAACAAAAACGCACGTGGGTGATTGCAACATGAACTGAGGTCCACACTCCAGTTGGTGGCGGTAATGCACCTTAAAGTTGGTTGCCAACCGCCATATAAAGTCCAAAGAAGAAGCCTAAAGGAGGAGAGATTCCTAGACACTAACTAGGTTTACCCTTTTATCTGTTGATTAACTGTCTGAGTAGAGGACCTTGTGCATTTCAGGTCAAATAACAAGCCAATGTTAATATCCCAGGACAAATGAGCTAGCAACAGCAAGGTAGCGAATAGAAATGTTTAATGCTTTTAGATCTGTCCCAAAATTAATATAGTTGGTTCAGAGTTCATTTTGATATTTCAATTGTGCCCTGCCCTATGGGGCTCCCGATCACGGCCTGTTGTGATACAGCCCGGGATCGAACCAGGGTCTGTTGTAACGCCTCTATCACAGAGATGCGGTACATTAGACCACTGCGCCACTCAGTAGCGCATCCACTAGATGGTTGTGCAGCTTTGTTGTGGTCATGTTCACTTACCTGGCCGCCACTACAGTCTACCTGGCCGCCACTACAGTCTACCTGGCCGCCACTACCGTCTACCTGGCCGCCACTACCGTCTACCTGGCCGCCACTACCGTCTACCTGGCAGCCACTACCGTCTACCTGGCCACCACACCGTCTACCTGGCCGCCACTACCGTCTACCTCACTACCGTCTACCTGGCCGCCACTACAGTCTACCTGGCCGCCACTACAGTCAGCCACTACAGTCTACCTGGCCGCCACTACCGTCTACCTGGCCGCCACTACCGTCTACCTGCCACTACCGTCACCTGGCCGCCACTACCGTCTACCTGGCCGCCACTACCGTCTACCTGCCGCCACTACCGTCTACCACTAGTCTACCTGGCCGCCACTACCGTCTACCTGGCCGCCACCGTCTACCTGGCCGCCACTACCGTCTACCTGGCCGCCACTACCGTCTACCTGGCCGCCACTACCGTCTACCTGGCCGCCACTACCGTCTACCTGGCCGCCAGTACCTTCTACCTGGCCGCCACTACCGTCTACCTGGCCGCCACTACCGTCTACCTGGCCGCCACTACCGTCTACCTGGCCGCCACTACCGTCTACCTGGCCGCCACTACCTTCTACCTGGCCGCCACTACAGTCTACCTGGCCGCACCTACCTGGCCGCCACTACCGTCTACCTGGCCGCCACTACCGTCTACCTGGCCGCCACTACCGTCTACCTGGCCGCCACACCGTCTACCTGGCCGCCACTACCGTCTACCTGGCCAGTACCGTCACCTGGCCGCCACTACCGTCTACCTGGCCGCCACTACCGTCTACCTGGCCGCCACTACCGTCACTGGCCGCCACTACCGTCTACCTGGCCGCCACACCGTCTACCGCCACTACCGTCTACCTGGCCGCCACTACCGTCTACCTGGCCGCCACTACAGTCTACCTGGCCGCCACTACAGTCTACCTGGCCGCCACTACCGTCTACCTGGCCGCCACTACCGTCTACCTGGCCGCCACTACCGTCTACCTGGCCGCCACTACCGTCTACCTGGCCGCCACTACAGTCTACCTGGCCGCCACTACCGTCTACCTGGCCGCCACTACCGTCTACCTGGCCGCCACTACCGTCTACCTGGCCGCCACAAGTCTACCTGGCCGCCACTACCTTCTACCTAGCCACTACCGTCTACCTGGCCGCCACTACAGTCTACCTGCCGCCACTACCGTCTACCTGGCCGCCACTACCGTCTACCTGGCCGCCACAAACCTGGCCGCCACTACAGTCTACCTGGCCGCCACTACCGTCTACTGGCCGCCACTACAGTCTACCTGGCCGCCACTACAGTCTGGCCGCCACTACAGTCTACCTAGCCGCCACTACCTTCTACCTGGCCGCCACTACCGTCTACCTGGCCGCCACTACCGTCTACCTGGCCGCCACTACCGTCTACCTGGCCGCCACTACAGTCTACCTGGCCGCCACTACAGTCTACCTGGCCGCCACAAAACATATCTGCGCCAACTAGCTAGATACCGTGTCGAAGTCCAGGTATGTTTACTGCCTAACGTTTCAGTAGTACATTACATGATGTACTAGTCAGTCAACTAGGTACCTGGACACGGTATGTTTACTGTCTAATGTTTCACTAGTACATTACATGATGTACTAGTCAGTCAACTAGGTACCTGGACACGGTATGTTTACTGCCTAACGTTTCACTAGTACATTACATGATGTACTAGTCAGTCAACTAGGGACCTGGACACGGTATGTTTACTGTCTAATGTTTCACTAGTACATTACATGATGTACTAGTCAGTCAACTAGGGACCTGGACACGGTATGTTTACTGTCTAATGTTTCACTAGTACATTACATGATGTACTGGTCAGTCAACTAGGTACCTGGACACGGTATGTTTACTGTCTAATGTTTCACTAGTACATTACATGATGTACTGGTCAGTCAACTAGGTACCTGGACACGGTATGTTTACTGTCTAATGTTTCACTAGTACATTACATGATGTACTGGTCAGTCAACTAGGTACCTGGACACGGTATGTTTACTGTCTAATTACTTCCTAATGTTTCAGTAGTACATTACATGATGTACTAGTCAGTCAACTAGGTGTTTAGCATCAGCATGACCCCCACATTAACACACCGAACTGAGCACGGTCGCTGACCTAGCTATCTGCTAAACAAAACACATGAACTGTCCCCATTGTCAGCTATATTAGTCAACACAAGATCAGTTGTGTTACCTGAACATGATTATCCACCGCAGCATAGCCTGCTCGTTTCTTCGCTTCTTCCGCCATGCCGCGTCTGCTGCTGGGACTCCTAAAGAGAGACACGTGTTTCAGCCTGGGGGTGAACTGCGTCTGTTTCCGCCCTCCTGCAGAGCGGTGGCCAGCTGACAGCAGGGTGGGACCCAGCCACCTCTGGAGGAGCATGGCCCTGCCCATCGACGATACACAACCTCCTCCAAGGACTGACAAATGCACGATGTGCTGCAAAATAAACCTACTACTATGTTGTTGTTGTTGTTGTTGGTGTTGGTGTTGTTGCTGAGTCCTTATGCCGCTCGACCAACGCGTTAAACCCACTGAACTGTTGACATGTATATCTGTGTACATGTACCTTCCTCGATTAGTGCTGCGTTCAACACCCCAACATCCCTGAACGGTTTAAAACTGTTCATCAATTAAAGGGACCGTCTGTACGTTTTCCAGTCATTTGATAAATTATAAATGACCCTTTGATTTAGGCGTTTTGTTGTTATAGGTTAAAGTTGCACTATGCAGAAATCA